>NC_138778.1:9983575-10256075 GCF_965119305.1 Pelophylax lessonae | reverse complement strand
CCACCGCAATGTCGCAGTCCTGCTATAAATCGCAGATGGCCGCCATTACTAGTAAAAAAAAAACCAATAAAATAACATAAATCTTTCCCGTAGTTTGTAGATGCGATAACTTTTGCGCAAACCAATCAAAATACGCTTAATGCGATTTTTTTTTTACCAAAAATATGTAGCAGAAAACAAATTGGCCTAAAATGTTAAAAAATTTTGATTTTTTTTTTTTTTTTTTTTTTGGAATGTTCTATAGCAGAATGTGAAAAATATTGTTGTTTTTTTTTTTTCAGAATCATCGCTCTTTCTTTGTTTATAGTGCAAAGAATAAAAATCGCACAGGTGATCAAATACCACCAAAAGAAAGCTTTATTTGTGGTGGGGAAAAAGGACATTGATTTTATTTGAGTACAGCGTCGCACGACCGCGCAATTGTCCGTTAAAAGTAAGGCAGTGCCGAATCACAAAATATGGCCTGGTCATTAAGGGGGCAAATCCTTCCGGTCCAGAAGTGGTTAAAGAAGTATTTGAAGATGAATACCACAACCTCTTTCTATGAACAAAAAACAGCTTCCTGCAGTGTACCCACATTGCTTAGTGCCGATTCACACTACCGCGACTTGTCAGGCGACTGGTCAGCCTAACAAGTCGCGGCCCATGCAGTGCTACGGGAACCGTTGTAATAGGAGCGACTCAAGTCGCTCCGACTTAGAAAATAGTTCCTGTACTACTTCGGGGGGCGACATCGGAGCAACTTGCATTGACATTCATTATATGAAGTCCATGCAAGTCACGCCGAAGTCACGGTGCACGCGACTTCACAGGTCGCCCCCGAAGTCGTGCCGCGGTAGTGTGAACCGCACTTATAGTAATATACATGTGGATAAAAAATAAATAAATAACAGCCATGCCTTTTCCGTGTAGCTATGGGGCAGGGCAAGGACACAGCATGTCTGACAATGATCTTATATAAAGACGGACATAGGCACCAAATGACTATAATAATTACACCAATGTATTATAAATATATCAAGGGATCTAAACCAAAGGTTTTCCTTTCAGAATCAGATTTCTTTTACAATGAGTACCGGCCTCCGAGGTTCTGAGCCTCTACGTCAGACATGCAGGTAAGGTAGACAATGACACTGCTGAGGTTTTGCAAAGGTCTAAGGTTTATTAACACTGTATATTTAAGACAACGTAATTTAATGACAAAGTGAGAAAGATTTCACATTATGTGCTTGTCTTTGTTCACCTTGAGGCTCAGTTGCTCCCTCATTCCTCGCTCTTGGTTATTTTGATGACCTCTCGTGTTTTGGCCCGAAGTTTGTTGACCTGGGACTCAGCAACGTCGGCACGTTCTTCAGCCTCCTCCAGCTCATGCTGGATCTTGCGGTATTTGGACAGGTTGACATTGGTTTGTTCCTCCTAGGGTTTGACCAAAGAAAAGAAGAGATCAACCATTGACCACTATCCATTGCTAAGCTTTGGGCCCCCCATTCACACCTCCGTGTTTTGTTAGCTCGAAGCTCCAAAACGTTGGAGGAGAAAAAAAATGAGTTATTCTCTATGGAGTTGGTTCACATCTCCACTCCAAGTCGACCTGAAGCCAAACGTCTGAAGCTCAAAAAAGGGTCATGATATTTAAATCTCGGATGGATGGGGGAATATATTGCCACCATCCCATAAATCTTGAAAAACTTTAAAAGAGTAAAAACACCTCCTCTGAATTTGGGATTTTAGGGGAAAAAAATTATTTTGGTCAGTGGAAGTAATTTTTTCTTCTTTCCTTTTTTTGCTATCAAGAACTATGTATAACTTAAGAATTATAAATGACTGATTGTTCAATGTGTTGCAGAAGTGGGGATTTTGTCCCCTGAAGAAGAACGTAAATTTGTTTAAAGTGTGTGAAACGCGTTGGACATTCCCTCTTCTTGCGGACCCTTCTGGATCCAATATTCAGCATTTTTTCCCAGGGCGATTTTTGCTCTAATGGGTAAACAACAACTATACTACCTCAATCAATGTTACTGAATGGTGAATGCAATTTTTATGTTTTTGATGTGGATATTATGTATGTCTCCTTTTTTTTGTTTTCTTTTTTTCTATGAATAAATAAATATAACTTTTATAATTTTCTGTCCTTGATTTTTGCCCCTAAAATCCAAAACTCAGAGGAGGTGTTTTTATACTTTTAAAGTTGCTCAAATAAGTTCTGGAGCTTTTTTTGCAGCTCAAATTAGGCGCATTTTTAATCCCATAGAAATAAATGGATACATGTGATCTGCACATTTTGTTGCAGGTTTTTACGCCAATTTATGCTCAAATGAAAAAAAATGTAATTAAAAAAAGAATTATATTTGGAAAAATAAATGTAAAATAGACAATATGTATGTGCTATTATCATTTTTTTGTTTTAAAATAAAGTTTATACTTTTAACTATTTGAGGTTGTATTATTATTATAATACCATACCAGAGCCCCTAAAGTCCCTCAGGGTTTTTTTTCCCCTTGTTCCTTTCCATAAATGTAAAATAGGTATACAAAAAAAAAACTAAAAACCATCATAAATAATTATTAAAAAAATACAATTATTAATATGTAATAATAAAAAAAATAAATCTAAGCCAGTCACTGTACCTTTCGGGCCGGATATCCCTCTCCCCCCCCAAATCCCGGTGAGACTAAAGGGCACTCATTTTTCTTTGGGGAGAAATATAGCGGTTCCTTCCATGTATATATACCTTGATTGATTTTGGATAAGTGAATACTTATGGAGAGTTTGTCCTACAAGTGGACCTCTTTTTTGAACCCACTGGTTACTTTATATATACTATATTTAAGATTTTTTGTGCTCTTTCTCCTGAGGAAGCAAAAATTGTCTTCGCGAAACGCGTCGAGATTTCAGCAAGCACACAATGATCTACATTATTGATGTTCAAATTGACCGTTATGTATTTCTATATATATATACTGGTTATGTGCAACATTCTTAATCAAGTACCATGTTTTGTTCTATGTATTATTTTGCATTGTCTTTTTTATCTTTTTGTAGAATAAAATTGATGTAGTTTTATATATATATATATTCTTTGTGTGGTTGTCTTCTCTTAACCACTTTACCGCTGCTCACTAGAGTTCTACTGCGGCAAAGTGGCTCGATAACGTCTGGCAACGTAGACTTACGTCGCCAGACATTCCCCTCTCTCGGCGGCGCGCACGCTCCGCCGGAGGCTCGCTCCCGCTGTATTCAGTCACAGCGGGAGTCGGGCCAGGAGAGGAGCGGCGGTGATCACCACCGCTCTTCCCCGATCGTCGGGGAATCGAGTGTGGAGATCCGCCTGCTTGTGTAAACAAAGCGGGCGGATCTCCCAAGTGACAGGCAGGGTCAGATTGCAGGGTTCAGCGTAGCTGAACATGCGATCTGTCCTTGTGTCACACAGTCACCTCCCCCCACACACGTTAGTAAGCACCAGGCATACATTAACCCCTTGATCACCAATAAAAATTAACCCCTTCACTGCCAGTGTCATTTTTACAGTAACAGTGCATATTTTTAGCACTGATTACTGTAGTAATGTCACTGGTACCCCCAAAAGTGTCAAAAATGTCAGTCAAGGGTCCGATCTGTCCGCCGCAATGTCGCAGTCCCGCAAAAAAAAATCGCAGATCGCCGCCATTACTCAAAATACCAAAAACTACAGAAATCTTTTCCTTAGTTAGTAAACTCAATAACTTTTGCGCAAACCAATCAAAATACACTTATTGCGATTTTTTTTACCAAAAATATGTGGCAGAAAACAAATTGGCCTAAAATGATAAAAAATTTTGATTTTTACATTTTTTTGGGGGGGGAATTTCATATAAAAAATGTGGAAAATATTGTTATTTTTTCAAAATTGTCGGGCTCTTTTTTTGTTTATAGTGCAAAAAGTAAAAATCGCACAGGTGATCAAATACCACCAAAAGAAAGCTCTGTTTGTGGGAAAAAAAGGACCTAAATTTCATTTGGGTATGGCGTTGCATGACCACGCAATTGTCAGTTAAAGTCACACAGTGCCGAATCGCAAAAAGTGGCCTGGACGTAAGACAGCAAAATCCTCCGGTGGTAAAGTGGTTAAAATACACATTAAATCTCCCGCCATAGTGTTGGCCTAGTAGTTATGCAGCTTTCCAAATAGCATTGATTAGGACAATTGCACTCACAACTTCCTCAGTCTGTCTCTTGTAAGCTTTGACTTTCAGTTGTAGTTTGTCAACCAGATCTTGGAGCCTCATAACACTCTTCCTATCTTCTTCAGCC
Source organism: Pelophylax lessonae (assembly GCF_965119305.1). Classification (NCBI taxonomy): domain Eukaryota; kingdom Metazoa; phylum Chordata; class Amphibia; order Anura; family Ranidae; genus Pelophylax; species Pelophylax lessonae. The sequence continues at coordinate 10,251,784 of NC_138778.1, read as the reverse complement.
TGCAAAGAAGAGCAACAAAAGGTTGTTAGCTGAAGAAGACCTTAAATTACTTTTCCTATATTGTCTTTGAAATTAAAGTGTTACTGCCTGCATTGTTGCTACTTAAATTTTCTATTAGGTCAAAAAGTAAAAAAAAAAAAAACCACAAATGCAAACTCTTAACAGTGTTATTACTATAATCTGGACTTTAGCCTGAGAAATAATACTGACCTGGTACGAGATCTCCTTAACCCGCCTCTCATATTTACGGACATTCTTTATGGCCTCAGAGCTGCGTCTCTGTTCTGAATCCAGTTCATTTTCAAGTTCCCTCACCTGAAAGCAAAGAGAGAGACCGATGTCAGTAAAGGCCAAAGGCTGGGTTGGTTCTGCCCATAGTTTCAGAAAGTTCTCTATACACACCCTGGCCTCCAGTTTCTGGATCTGCTTCTTTCCCCCTTTCAGAGCCAGCTGTTCAGCTTCATCCAAACGAAGTTGAAGGTCCTTCACAGTCTGGTCAAGGTTCTTCTTCATCCTCTCGAGGTGAGCACTGGTGTCCTGCTCCTTCTTTAGCTCTTCAGCCATCATGGCAGCCTGCGTACAAAGCAATAATTATTGTCTGCAGTGGTCACAGTAGATGGTAGTTCAAGTCACCAAAACCTTTTGATGGACAAAATCCACATTTACTCTGTCATATCATATCCAGGGCTTTTTTTCAGCGGGAACGTGCCGGAACGCAGTTCCGGCACCTCTAGCACTGAATGTATGCCATGGCAAGGGGTGCTGGAGGGTCTACTGATGCTGGATCTATTGATGCTGGAGGGGATCTATTTTTGGATGGCAATCTATTGTTGCTGGTACAAAAGAAAAATTCTATTGTTGCTGGTGGAGGATCTTTTGATACTGTGGGTTAATTGTTGCTGGAAGGGATCTACTGTTTAGGGAGGGAGTCTACTGTTGCTGGCTGCTAGAGAGTCTATTGATGCTGACTGCTTGGAGATCTTTTGCTGCTGCTGGGGGGGTATATTGCTGTTGGCTGTGGGGGATCAATTTTATTGCTTTTCTGGTTATCATAACCAAATTCCATACATTCCACTACAAAATTATACTTGGCTCTATATTCTCTAAAAGGGGCTGTACTGGAAGCTGGGTAGGGGGTGGATCCAAGTGTCGGTGCTCAGAGGTGGAACCAAGGGCTAGTGCTCGAAGGTGGGTAGGGGGCGGAGACACAAAGTAACTTAGAAAGGGGAGTTCCTGCACCTTTTCTCTGAGAAAAAAAGCCCTGATCATATCAATATAATGCTTTCCAAGTTTTAGAGAGTCAAGATTTGTAGCACAAGTTATAAATGAGCAGAAATATATTCTGTTGTTTTACAGCTAGTTCCTTGCAAACAGAAAAAATTCCATATGAAAAGCTTACAAGTATGAAATGGTTCTTATACTTTCAAAATTAGTATGATTTTTCTCTGCATTTCAGTCTTCAAAGGATCAAAATAAAATGTAAGGACAAAATAACCACAGTACACAAAACACCCATGAACTTACATCAGTGATGGCCTTCTTGGCCTTTTCTTCTGCATTGCGAGCTTCTTGAATGGCTTCCTCAACGTCAGTCTGGAGCTGAGCAATGTCACTCTCTAGCTTCTTCTTGGTGTTAATCAAACTTGTGTTCTAAAAAAAAAGAACAGAATTGTCAAAATGCGTATACATGTTGTGAATCGGCTGCTTGTTCCAGTCATTGCTCATGTTTGTCTTGCACATGGGTAAAAGTCACCTGTGAGTGCAGAAGTTGGACACGTTCGCTGGCATCCAACAACTCTTGCTCGGCCACCTTCCTGCTCCTCTCGGTCTGCTCCAGAGCTGCTCTTATTTCTTCAATCTCTGCCTGCATAAGGTTGGATCTGCGCTCAACAATGGCCAACTGTTCTTTAAGATCATCATTTGACCTCAAGGTGTCATCCAAGTGGATTTGGACATCCTGGTGAAAAGAATTGCAAAGCAAAATAAACTGGCTTGCGTGGTCAAATTTAAAACCCTTGGCAATGTTATTTTCTTGACACTTAAATCCTATTGCTTGGGTTTTCTCAGTGGTGTATTTAGGTTTTGTGCTGCCCTAGGCCTGACTAAACTTGTGCGCCCCCGAATTTAAATATAACCCACCCCTTCCTGTAAAGGCCACACCCCATTCCTGTTTATGACCCGCCCTGTCATCTGTAAACCAAAGACCACAACCACAGTCCATCAATGCCCATCAGTGCAGCCTCATCAGTTCCCATGAGTTCAGCCTTATCAGTGCCCATCAGTGCAGCCTCATCAGTGCGGCCTTATTAGTGATTTGCCTCCTGGACCCTGCCCTCCAGCCCAATTCGCCCCATAAGACTGGCACTATACTAAAAGTGTAGCTCAAGCCGACAGGGACCCCTTTCGTGCAAGAGCTGGGAGGAGGCTGTTTTTTTTTCATGTGGGGTGCAGCTTTTTTGCTGCCCCCCTGCAAAGTGCCGCCCTAGGCCTGGGCCTTGTAGGCCTAGGCCAAGATACAGCACTGGGTTTTCTGAAGCAGAGTTCTGGCCTCGGGGGTGAATTTTAGATAAAAATACCCCCGGGACAGTCAGGACTAGTGCATTCCACAATGGATAGCCTATATTATTATTTTTTTTTAATATTTTTTTTTATTTGCATATAAATTTACAAAAGAGATTCCAAAAGTGAAATTTGCACATATACAAAACAATATTCAATGACTATAAATTTATAATACTTCCACTTTCTACCCCTTACCACCCCCCGCCCCTAGACTTCCTCCCCTTTCTGCCCATAGCTCTTTTCCTCCTATACTTTCCCAGAGCAGTACTGTTTAAACATATATTTCAGTGTATTTAGTTGATTTTTTAAATTCTATCCATTAATAATAAAAAAAAAGAAAAGAAGAAATACTTACCTTGAAAATTTATTTTCCGGCGCTGCCATCTCAGGGGTGGGCAGCTGAAGCCAGCGCGTCCTCTTCTGCCTTCTCTTCGATGACGTCGGAGTCCCCGAATGCGCCTGCATCGGCCCCGCTCGTCACTTCCGGTGCAGGCGCGGCATCCCTGCGCAGCTTCTGGGCATGTCCAGAAGCTGTTTAGCAGGGAATGCCACGCCTGCACCGGAAGTGACGGGCGGGGCCGGTGCAGGCGCATTGACTCCTGGGAGCGATGACGTTCATCTCCCAGAAGTCATCGCAAGATGGAAGAGAAGGCACGGGCCGCAGAGGAAGGAAGTGGAAGGAAGGTGAGTATATTTTCTTCTATAACAAGGTAAGTGAAAAAAAAAAATCGGGAGCATCCATTTCTTTTTCCGGTGACACTCAGCAAGCGGATGGCCCAAAATTGATTTTTTTTCGATTTTGAGGCCGGAACTCCGCTTTAATAGGGACTCCATCAGAATACTGGCATGTATAAAAAAAAGGGGATTCACTCCAGAAATAAAGAGATTATTCTCCCTCTCTACAAGACTCTGGTCTGGCCACATCTGGAGTATGCTGTCCAGTTCTGGGCACCGGTCCTCAGGAAGGATGTGCTGGAACTGGAGAGTCCAGAGAAGGGCAACAAAAATAATTAAGGGAATGGAGGACATCAGCTATGAGGAAAGACTACAAGCACTGAACCTATTCTCTCTGGAGAAGAGATGATATTATATCAATGTACAAATACTGTACTGGTGACCCTAGCATAGGGGACAACGTTTTCAGAGAAAGGGCATGCAATAAGACACAGGGCCACTCACTAGAACTAGAGGAAAAACGGTTTAACCTTAAAATACGTAAGGGGTTGTGAAATTCTATTCCACAAGCAGTGGTATCAGCAGGGAGCATCAATGGTTTCAAAAAACTATTAGACGGGCACCTTAAAGACCACAACATACAGGGGTATACAATGTACAACATACAGGGGTATACAATGTACAACATACAGGGGTATACAATGTACAACATACAGAGGTATACAATGTACAACATACAGGGGTATACAATGTACAACATACAGGAGTATACAATGTACAACATACAGGGGTATACAATGTACGGTTAACATCAAACATACACACTCATCATAGGTTGAACTGGATGGACCGATGTCTTTTTTCGACCTCACTAACTATGTATGTAACTATGTCTGTAAGCATTTAACGAACATACACTTAGCCATTTCTTGCTAAAAGAAAACAATAATAAATTTGATTGTTGTCCTCCTATAAAATCTAGATGGCTAAGTTGCCCTGCCTTTGTGTGCAATAATGTAAATTAACAGCTACTGTTCTGATCAGTGAAATAGAGTCTTGGGGTTCAGGTTTTGCAGTTTTGGGGCCCTTGCTGTCCAATCAAGGGATTTATGCTGTCCAGTCGTGGTGTCCAGGGTGCTAGAAACAAATCCCTCTATAGACATGTATCATGTTATATTCTTTGGCTGCACAATATTTTACTTTATTTTTTTATTTTTATGTGGGGAACACATTATATTGGTCAGCTTACATTGGAGTTTTATTTTATATTGTTAGAAGTTTTAGGTGTGAAATTTCCCTGCGTTTTTTTTTTTATTTATTACAAAAAAATAAAAATAAATTAAAATATTTATCTGAATTGTGGCCATTCACCTTAAGCAATGCTTGGACATTTCTCAGCTGCTTCTGAGATTCGGCAGCTTGGCGGTTGGCATGACTCAACTGGATTTCCATTTCATTTAAGTCTCCCTCCATCTTCTTCTTCAACCTCAGAGCATCATTTCTACTTCTGATTTCAGAATCCAGGCTGCTCTGCATTGCTTCTACCACCCGAACATGGTTCCTCTTCAACTGGTCAATTTCTTCATCCTTCTCAGCAATCCTCCTGTCAATTTCTGATTTGACTTGTGCAAGCTCCAGCTGGATTCTGAGGATCTTCCCTTCCTCGTGTTCAAGGGATGCCTGGGGAGCAGAAGACACTTGATGAAGCACCAACAAAACAATCCTTTAGTATTGTCTCTGTTTTAGGTAATTGTACAGCAATACAGCCATATGTAATGCAAAATACGGTTAAATAAAAACTTTTATGATTGAGTACCTCGGCCTCCTCCAGAGCAGTCTGGATTTCAATCTTCTCGTGCTCAATTTGCTTCTTGGCCTTTTCTACTTCATGCAGAGTCTTGGAAGTTTCTGACACTTGCTCAGTGAGGTCGGAAATCTCCTCTGTGGCCAAATGAAATATTGTTTATTGTTTTAACAAATTGTTTCATTTCTTGTGATCCATTGGATTTCACAAAATTAGGAGATACAAAAAGGTAACAAAAACAATGTTAAATCAGGCTTCATTAACTCAAAGGATGTGACCAGCCAATATAAAAATAACTAATGGTAGTAGCAGGAGGGCTCCCTAGTATTGGTCAAAGAAAATAAAATATAGATATTTGTGAAAAGAGATAAATAACGGTTAATAAAGCAGAAATAATTTATTACGTTGCAAATTCTTGTTCTCCCGCTTGATGGTTTCAAGTTGGTCCATGGACTCTTCATAAGCATTCTTCATCTTAAAGAGCTCAGTACTGAGTGATCGGGTTTCTTTCAAAGAAGCTTCCAGTTCAGCTTGGGCCTCCTCGTATTTCTGTTTCCAGTCAGCCAAGATCTATGCAATGTGGTATGAATGAATGATGAGATTGAATGAATAACATCATATAATATTAAATGATAATAGTGATAATAAGTTATATTGAATTCATAAATTATAATAAATCCATGATCACCAAGCACATCGTAATAGGGACCGTAATATATTATGATGCAAAAACCCACATGTGACGGGAGTCACTTTGGGTGGGGGGCCTGTGGAACCCAACTTACCTTCGAGAGGTTGAGAAACCCCACTCTCGGCTCCCTAGGTCCCTCTTATGTGTAAATCACCCTGTGTCTATTAAAGACACATGGTGACCAAGGAAATGATGGACAGCTACTTCATGGACACTGAGAATATGGCTTGGATTACTCAAATGGGACAGTAATATTTGTCAACAATATATCTCAAGGAATTTATGAAGACTCTGGGACTCTAGGCCCAGGATCCATGTTAAAGGCCTAGCTGCCTATTGCCAATAGGAGACTGCTTCACACAGTCAGACTCATAGCAGATGCTAATATTATCAGCTCAACCACCCGTCTTCCACACATCGTTGATTATGCTAATTTACTCACCTATTGTCTACTGTGGGTTCTGTGTTTATACCAGGGGCGTACTTACAGGGATTGCAGGGGTTGCAATTGCAACCGAGCCCCATGCTCCAGGGGGCCTGTGCAGTTCCCCTGTACACCTGGATAGGAGGGGCGGCGGGGGCAGCATGTAGAGAAATCACTGTCCTCCTTTTTCCTCCTGTAGCTGCAGGAGGAAAATGGAGGAGATTGATTCCTCTGTATGCTGTCCCCCCCCCCACTCCTCGCATCCACTTGTGTTATGCTGTCTCTGCTGTGTGCTCCCCTGGTCACCGCCCCCCCCCCACACTGTGCTCCATCCCCTCTCCTGCCGGCTGCTGCAGGGGATGTGTCACAATAGAGAACCAGGAAGGGGTCGGTAAATATGTAATTTACCAGCTCCTTTCTTTTCTGAATGGGCAGAGTCATAGTCAGTGACATTGCAAAAAAATAAAATAAAATGATAAAAAATAATACAATTAAAATGCCAAAAAAATAAAAACTACTGACACCAGTGGGTGAACTTGTAGGATCGCAAAGGTCACACTTGCAACTGGGCCCTGGCATTCCACCGGAGGCCTCAAGATGGGGGGGAAGGAGGCCCACTGCAGATCTTGTGAAAGGGTCCAGCTGCGACACCGTAATAAAAGGCCCCGCAACGAGAGTAAAGGGCCCCAGGATCAGTGGGAAGAGCCCCAGGCTTAAAGGGAAGGGCCCTGGCCAGGGTTCCAGGGGGCCTTTATGGTTTCTTGCACCGCGGCCCTGAAGGTTCTAGTTACGCCTCTGGTTTATACTTAGGATAATGTGTAACATGTTTTGTTTTAGCCTTGTTGCAGTGCTGAGGTAATTAACATGTTAATTATAACATTGTCTAGATGTGGATTTCCATTCACCTATTGTTTCTGTCCAGATGGCTAGATAATTAGTTCAGGTTAATTATACTTCTGTACACAATTTCATCTGCATAGGATAATGTAATCAGGCACCTGACCTGGTGTGGTAATTTGATCAGGAAGGGGGATGTCCTCCTGTGTGGTATATATTGTGTGTGAGTCTGTTCAATAAAGGTTGTTGTTCCAGATCTATATAAACTAAGTTCTGGCTAGTTTTGTATGGGGGGCGCTGTAATATCTGATATCTATGTTCAGACTGGAGGAAGACTGGAGGAAGCAGGGATCCTCAAACTACGGCCCTCCAGCTGTTGCGGAACTACACATCCCATGAGGCATTGTAAAACTCTGACATTCACAGACATGACTAGGCATGATGGGAATTGTAGTTCCTGAACAACTGGAGGGCCATAGTTTGAAGACCCTTGTTCTAAAGGAAGCCCATCAGCACAGTGTGGGTCGCGGTTCTGTTACACCACCAAACAAAGGAAGCCAAACACAGGTTGTCAAACGAAATGATAGAAGATTCAAGTGAAGTCATTGCTATGGAATTACATCCATACCTTATCAAAGTTCTTCTGCTTCTTGTCCAGGGCAGCGCAGGCAGCATTGGATCTCTCCACATCAACCATGAGATCCTCAACTTCATTTTGAAGCCTCTGTTTGGTCTTCTCCAATGAAGCACACTTGGAATTCACTGCCTCGATGTGCTCCTCAGCGTCCTGTAGTCTCTGGGCCAACTTCTTCCTAAATTGAATCAGGCGTAACAGTTGTATAATTTGAAACCACTTTGTTTAGAAAGTCACCAGTGGTTTCTGGTCCCGGCTTCCAATATAGAGTGATGACCTGATAATCTCTTTTGCAACTAAGCATTTCTCATATACAGGATACCAAATAGACTTCTGAATATTGAAAACTACACGAGATATCTTTCAATTTAGTTTTAGTCACAGTCTATTGACTAAAATGCCATTATAGTTTTTGTGGTATTTTAGTCTTTTAACTAAAATGCTATTTTACTTTTTTTTCGTATTTTAGTCATCTGAATTGTTTTAGTTTTAGTCATATTTTAGTCAACTAAAATCTCCAGTACAATTTAGTCTACTAAAGTCTCATACGTTTTGGTCAACTACAAATCGAATGGGGTTTAGGTAAATTGCAAAGCATTATTTAACCACTTAACCCCCGAAGGATTTGGCTGCTCAAAGACCAGGGCCTATTTTTGCGATTCGGCACTGTGCGACTTTAGTAGATGCCTCTTACTTATGCTTATGCAGTGGTGCAATACATGTTTAAACTTTAATGTGCTAATATTACATGCTCTGAATGGAATTGTGTTGCCGATTTAGAAATGGCCAGCAGAGTAGTGTTAATTTTGATGTAAATTTTCTATTTAGTTTTAGTCATAGTCTTTTGACTAAAATGTCATTTTAGTTTTAGTTGTATTTTAGTCTTATGTCTTAAATGTCATTTTAGTTTTAGTGATCGGAATTGTTTTAATTTTAGTCATATTGTAATCGACTAAAATAGTGTTAAATTAGTAGAGGAAAATATTTTAGTTGACGAAATTAACACTGAATATCAGTACAAGCCCTGGTAACTCACTTGGCTTCCTCAAGCTCCTCTGTGCGCTGAATGGCGTCCGTCTCATATTTTGTTCTCCATTGAGCGACTTCACCATTGGCCTTGGACAGTGAGCGCTGAAGTTCAGCCTTTGCCTCCTGCTCCTCCTCATATTGCTCCCTCAAAAGGTCACAGTCATGGCGTGAAGACTGTAAGCTGTGTGCCAGGGCATTCTTGGCCTGTACAGACAAGCATATTTCGGTATATTGGATAGTAACAAAACTGTACTGTGAGTTCTATGACTGCAGTGGTGAGTTACTTCTAGCTTTTAATGTAAATATTATAAAATTCAAAAAGTTGCGTTATATATGAGAAATAAATTAAATACAATTACAAAGTGAGTAAAAATGAAACACTATAATTAATGAATAATATGAAATGAGGGTGTATAAAAAATAAAATATGATAATATACAATATAGGTGTTAATTTACAACCCAGTGAATAATACTCAAAAAGTCCCAAAAAGTGAAAAAATTATGATGAGATCTGAGGTCAAGCAGCAATTTACAGTGAGATAACACAATATCAAAAATAAAATTCAAAAAAGTTGCGCCATATATGAGAAATAAATGAAATACAATTACAAAGTGAGTAAAAATGAATGAATATAAAAAGAAGGAATATTATCAAATGAGGGTGTATAAAAAAAATAAAAAAATATAAATATGATAATATACAATATAGGTGTTAATTTACAACCCAGTGAATAATAGTCAAAAAGTCCCAAAAAAGTGAAAAAATGATGATGAAACCAGGGATCTGAGGTCAAGCAGCAATTTAAAATGAGATAACACAATATCAAAAATAAAATTCGAAAAGTTGCGCTATATATGAGAAATAAATGAAATACAATTACAAAGTGAGTAAAAATGAATGACTATAAATAAATGGATATTATCAAATGAGGGTGTATAAAAAAAGAAAAAAAATATAAAAAAATAAATATGATAATATACAATATAGGTATTAATTTACAACCCAGTGAAAAATAGTCAAAAAGTCCCAAAAAGTGAAAAAATTATGATGAAACCAGGGATCTGAGGTCAAGCAGCAATTTACAGTGAGATAACACAAAATCAAAAATAAAATTCAAAAAGTTGAGCTATATATGAGAAATAAATGAAACACAATTACAAAGTGAGTAAAAATGAATGACTATAAATAAATTAATATTATCAAATGAGGGTGTATAAAAAAAATAAATAAATGGGATAATATACAATATAGGTGTTAATTTACAACCAAGTGAAAAATAGTCAAAAAGTCCCAAATAGTGAAAAAATGATGATGAAACCAGAGATCTGAGGTCAAGCAGCAATTTACAGTGAGATAACACAATATTAAAAACAAAAATTCAAAAAGTTGCGCTATATATATGAGAAATAATTGAAATACAATTACAAAGTGAGTAAAAACAAATGACTATTGTTAAATTAATATTATCAAATGAGGGTGTATAAAAAAATTAAAATATATAAAAAAAAAATTATGATAATATACAATATAGGTGTTAAGTTGCTGTTCAAGAAGATCTCAGATCCCTGGTTTCATCATCATTTTTTTCACTTTTTAAGACTTTTTGACAATTATTCACTGGGTTGTAAATTAACACCTATATTGTATATTATCATATTTATTTATTTTTTATATTTTTTTATTTTTTATACACCCTCATTTGATAATATTAATTTATTTATAGTCATTCATTTTTACTCACTTTGTAATTGTATTTCATTTATTTCTCATATATAGCGCAACTTTTTGAATTTTATTTTTGATATTGTGTTATCTCACTGTAAATTGCTGCTTGACCTTTGCCACAACGAGCGTGGTTTATATATAATATATAATGTATATATATTATACCTTTATCTCCTCCTCCAGTTGTCTCTTCAGCTCTTCATTCTGCTGGGTAAAAGCCTGCTTGCCACGAGAGAGCTGAGAGATCAGAGCGTCTCTTTCTTCCAGTTGTCGGGAAAATTCACCTGTTCACAATATGGCGGTTAATGTGAATCTGGGAGGGTGACTGAGCCTTCCTAACCTGTACTTACAAAACTGTTATATCATCAAATTCCCAACACAAATGCAGGGCTGTATTTTGGCCTAGGCCAACAAGGCCCAGGCCTAGGGCGGCACTTTGCAGGGGGGCAGCAAAAAAGCCCCCTCCACCTAAGACTTTATTGGCCACTGGTTGCTAGAGCCGCCTCTCTCACCCCCCCCCCCTCTCTCTCTCACTCACCCAACCCTCTCTCTCTCTCTCTCTCTCTCTCACACCCCTCCTGTCTCTCTCCATCTCTCTCACCACCTCTCTCTCTCTCTCTCTCTCTCTCTCTCTCTCACCCCCTCTCTCTTTCTCTCTCACCCCCCCTCTCTCCCTCTCTCTCTCTCTCATCCCCCTCTCTCTCTCTCATCCCCCTCTCTCATCCCCCCTCTCTCTATCATCCCCCCTCTCTCTCATCCCCCCTCTCTCTCGTTCTCTCTCTCATCCCCCTCTCTCCCCCCTCTCTCTCTCTCGCTCTCTCTCTCACCCCCCCCACTCTCCCCCCTCTTTCTCTCATCTCTCCTCTCTCACCCCACTCTCTCGCTCTCTCTCTCATCCCTCCCTCTCTCTATCATCACTAGTATCTCTCTCTTCCCCTCTCTCTCACTCTTTGATCCCCCCTCTCTCTCATCCCCCTCTCTCTCTCACCCCCCTCTCTTTCATCCCCCCTCTCTCTCTCCCTCACCCCCTCTCACCCCCCCTCTCTCTTCCTCCCTCACCCACCCCATCTCTCCCTCACCCACCCCCTCTCACCCCACCCCCCCCCCTTGTGAGATCTCAGGGGTTCATGCTGGGACTTGTGGTCCTTCAATTTTGGAAGGAGTCACATCCGTTAAAAAGGGAGTGGGGCAAATTTACAAAGGAGGGGGGGTGCCCAATTTTAGTTTTGCCTAGGGCAGCACAAAACCAAAATACACCACTGCACAAATGTACAGTCACTGAAGCTTATAAAATGCCAAGAGGTGACTTTAAAGGGCCACTAAACATAATCTACTGGCTGGTTTAAGTAAATAGTTTTTCAGTAAACTCTCATAGATGGGTGGATGAAGGTCCAAGCAGCATTTTGAATGAAGGGGACATTACCAGAACTTCTCTAGATTGTATCTTCCTTTTGGGCAATCCACATAACGACCAACTTTTCACTTAGGTGCCATATTTAGTCACAATAGGCACCTAACATGGAACAACAGGCTGCACCAAAAACTTACAGAATTGCCGAATATGTAATCCTATGTTTTGGGTATACCTTTACTTATCTGTGAATGTTTTTCTAGCACTTTCACATAAAGGTTTGTTTCTGATTTAGTTTTAGTAGTCTTTACACCATATATTCACCATTTTCAGTTTGCAGACGGGCTCTTAGAGCATTGATATCATTAATTTGCCTCTGGTGTTCCTCTTCTTTTGTCTTCAGCTCGCTCAACTGATCTTCCAGTGTTCGGGAGATCTTCTCATAATTGGCCTGCGTACAACACAAAGGAGTCTTAAGTCTGAGACATCTCATAGTTCCATACAGTTGAAATATATCTCAAACTTTTTAGTCTGGAAGGGTTGCACACAGGGCTGGTGCTTCCACTAGGCAAACTAGGCAGCCGCCTAGGGCGCATTGCCACCTAGGGGCGCAGCCATGAGGAAGGGAAGGGAGCCCACTGGAGTGCTGCCTGCATGATGATCCTCTTTGTCTGGAGCTGAGTGGCCTAAACCCTGGGCAGAATGTAACTCTCTACACTGAGCTGGTGGGCAGCCATTCATTTCCCTGGGTCGGTATTAAGCAGGGAGCGGAGGAGAGCTGAACCTGAGCCGGAGCTGGGCACTGGAGGGCGGCACCTTTACTGGAGCAGAAGAGACAAGGCACCGGAATGGTCTAAGGAGGTTGGTGATGAAGGAGGTGCGGAGCTCTCTGACTGCTGCTTCTCCCTCCACCAGGAGCCGGTTGAAGCTGTGGTGAGCACTGTGGTCCAGGAGAGGAGCATCCTGGGAGAAGGAATCAGCAGGATCATGGTCAAGGAGGGCAGAGTACGGGCCACTCTTTTCATACTGCCCAGTGAGTGTCCCCAGAACAGGGGATCAGGGTCCCTGGGTGTGACATGGAGGATCCCTGGTGTGAAATAGAATCGGGGTCACCAGGTGTGCCATGGGGAATCGGAGTCACCAGGTGTGACATGGGAGATAGGGGTCATGAGTGTAACAGGGGTTTGAGGTCACCAGGTGTGCAATGAGGAATTGGGATCCCTGGGTGTGACATGGAGGATCCCTGGTGTGAAAGAGAATCGGGGTCACCAGGTGTGCCATGGGGAATCAGAGTCACCAGGTGTGACATGGGAGATAGGGGTCACGAGTGTAACAGGGGTTTGAGGTCACCAGGTGTGCAATGAGGAATTGGGATCCCTGGGTGTGCCATGGGGGATTGAGGTCTCCAGGTGTGACATGGAAGAATATCAGGGTCCCCAGGTGTGACATGGAGGAACATCAGGGTCCCCTAGGTGTGACATGGAAAAACATCAGGTTCTCCGGGTATGACATGGAGGAACATCAGGGGCTCCTGGTGTGACATAGAGGAACATTGGGGTCACTGAGTATGACAGCATGACATGGAGGAACACAGGGGTCCCTGGGTGTGACATGGTGGAACATCGGTGTCATTGGGTATGACAGCATGACATGGAGGAATATTGGGGTCCCAGGATGTGACGTGGAAAAACATTAGGGTGTGATATAGGGGGACATCAGGGTTCCCAGGTGTGACATGGAGGAATATGGGGGTCCCAGGGTATGACAACTTTACATGGAGGAACCACCAGATCAGGGTCACTGGATATGACATAGAGGAGTTTTTAACCCCTTCCCTTTTTATTTATTTTGGGGGGGGGGCGCAAGTAGCTGGTCTTGCCTAGGGTGTAAAATAGTGTAGCACCGGCCCTGGTTGCACATTTATTCGTTTTTTGTTTTTGCTGTGTAACCTTGCTAAAGAGCTTTACCCTCTCTATTTGCAGAGAGAGAACACTCTATGAGGACTCTATACACTTAATCTAAGTCCAGGCCCATGTTGAGGAGGCCAGTAAAACCAAGAACAGTTCTGTGCCAATAGATGGGGCACCTAATTTAGGTACCTGTGTGCAAACCTTGAATTTACCCAAAAGCCATCTCTGCTTTCAGATAAACCTAAAGGATGATCTCAAAGATTGAGGAATTTTCCCCTTAAACTTACGCTGGAATCCCTACTATCCTGAGTGTCAATGGGATTGGCACCACCAAGTACGTATGACCTTATTATAAGAAATTTTCCTCCTACAGAAATGTATCTTTCACTTACCTTGGCTTTAGTAACTGTTTCCAGGTTGCTTGCGAGGTCATCAAGTTCCATCTTCAGTTCACTCTTCTCCTTCTCTAATTTCTGTTTGACACGTTGAAGGTTGTCAATCTGTTCCCCAAGTTCTGCAGAACTGTCAGCGTGCTTCTTCCTGAGAGCTGCAGCGGTGGCTTCATGCTGCAAGGTGGCTTCCTCTAGGTCTCGTCTCATCTTCTGGAAATCTGCCTCACGTTTCTTGTTCATCTCAATCTGAGCAGATGTTGCCCCTCCAGCTTCTTCCAGACGTTCGCTGATCTCCTCAAGTTCCCGGGAGAGATCAGATCTTTGCTTCTCAGCCTTGGCATGGGCTGCCCGTTCTGACTCAATTTCCTCTTCCAGCTCCTCAATGCGAGCCTAAAGTTAAAAAATATAAGCAATTGTGAGTAAGAGCCATATGACATTGTGGGGGAAATTTACTAAAATCGGCGTGTGCAAAATCCAGTGCAGCTCTGCATAGAAACCAATCAGCTTCCAGGTTTGATTGTCAAAGGTTAAAGTGATTATAAAGTCTAGATTTTCTATTAAAATAGGAAAGATGTTATACTTAGATGCTCTGTGCAATGGTTTTCCACAGAAAAACCCCTAACCCCTTCTTGTGGGGTCCCCCGCCGTCTCACTAGGCCCCTCTGTTCACCGTCACTGGAATTTAAGGACAGATGGGTGATGGTTTGGATTGCTTCAGATTTGTCAGCAATGTCTCCATCTAGAAATATTGAGATTTGTTCCCATTTGCCACGAGGTCTGTGATTTCTGAGTGCTGTGTGTGTTACATATCTTTCAGTGTCAGAGAGGCTTTCCTTTTGTTTGTGTATTGGGAGGGAATGTGGATTGCCTTGTCTCATTGTTGAGTGCTGATGACCTCCCATTGTTCTGTGTCTGGCTATTGTGTACATTGATTGTCCCCTGGGGGTTTCTGTCTCATTACACATAACAGTCCTTCTAATCAAGCTATCGGATTAATCCCTGCTGACTCATTTTCAAGTCCTCATTTGCATGGCTAAGGAGGACCTGAAGGAGAACGGCATATACTTTGCAATTGACCAATCGGAAAGCGGTTGTTGGGGGCAGGATGTTCCAAATTCTGTATAAAAGTGTGTTGTGTACTTCTAATAAACGTCTTCCTGTTTGAACTTACATACAGCCTGCCTGGTGTTTGTTCTAATGGATTCCGAACGGCACATAGCTGTAGTTCGGATCCCGGAGCCTTGGTTGACGGAACCATCAGATGTTGCGATCTGCAAGCTGACTCACTAGGAACAGAGGAGTGTCGGGAGAGCGGAAGCAAGCGAGCAAGGGTCTCGTCACACCCTCCTCTTTTCTGTGTGCCCCCATAGCAAACCACTTGCTATGGGGGCACACATGCATGCTCTTTCTCGAGCTGTGTGTGTCTATGGAGCCAGGCACAGTGCTGGATCTCTGACAGGTTAAGGTAAGTATTTAGAGAGTGGGGGGAGAGAAATAGTTAGAAGGGTGTTTTTTAAGGTAAACACCTAGCCTTTAGAACCAAGCTGAAGATAGAAGTTGATAGGCTACCATGCACAACTTCACCAGATTCTGGATGCTCCAGTTTGAGTAAGTCTTCCCATGAGGGTATTTGATTAAACCAGCCTTTTTCAACCAGGATGCCCAGGCACACTGGGGTGCCTTGAGCTTTCTTCAGGGGTGCCTTGGCAAAATGCCTAAAAATGCATCAAAAATTGTATACAAGCCAGTAGGTGGATGAAGCCTGCCTTTTAGTTATACAAAGCCATGGGTTTCCAATATGCACAATTACAACTTTCTAGACACTGGTATCCTAACAACCAATGATGACGTCATCAGTTAATAAGAAAGATGTCTGTTGCCTCCACCCTCCTGTGCCCTTCTCTGTGAGTGATAAAGAGAAATTGAGGGAGAAGAGAAACATTGGAATACTAGTCATTACCAGTGTGCAAATGTGTATTTGCTTTGGAAGAATAAATCACCTCTAACGTTGGGTGTCCTATGTGTGTGGATGTTGCTGCATTATGTAAATCTATATGAACAGATTTTTACATTTTACTATGGGGCGCCTTGAGGTTGTCCATAATTTTAAAGGGTGCCTTGAGGTTGTCTATAATTTTAACCACTTGCCAACCAGTCACGTTGACTGTACTGCGGCAAAGTGGTTCGTTATCGTCTGGCGACGTAGATCTACGTCACCAGACATTCCCCTTTCTCGGCGGCGCGCGCGTGTCACCGGAGGCTCGCTCCCGCTGTATTCAGTTACAGCGGGAGTCGGGCCAGGGGGATCGTCGGGGAATCGAGTGTGGAGATCCGCCCGCTTGTGTAAACAAAGCGGGCGGATCTCCTAAGTGACAGGCAGGGTCAGATTGTAGGGTTCAGCATAGCTGAACCTACGATCTGTCCCTGTGTCAGTCAGTCACCTCCCCCCACACACGTTAGTAAGCACCAGGTATACATTAACCCCTCCCTCTCCAATAAAATTAACCCCTTCCCTGCCAGTGTCATTTTTACAGTAACAGTGCATATGTATAGCACTGATTACTGTAGTAATGTCACTGGTAACCCCAAAAGTGTCAAAAATGTCAGTCAAGGGTCCGATCTGTCCGCCACAATGTCACGGTCCCACAAAAAAAATTGCAGATCGCCGCCATTACTAGTTAAAAAAAAAACACCCTAAATGACAGAAATCTTTCCCTTAGTTAGTAAACGCAATAACTTTTGCGCAAACCAATCAAAATATGCTTATTGCTATTTTTTTTTTACCAAAAATATGTAGCAGAAAACAAATTGGCCTAAAATGATAAAAAATTTTGATTTTTACATTTTTTTGGGGGGAATTTCATATAAAAAATGTGAAAAATATTGTTATTTTTTTCAAAATTGTCGCTCTTTTTTTGTTTATTGCTCAAAAAGTCAAAATCACACAGGTGATCAAATACCACCAAAAGAAAGCTCTGTTTGTGGGAAAAAAAGGACGTAAATTTGGTTTGGGTATGGCGTTGCATGACCGCGCAATTGTCAGTTAAAATCGCACAGTGCCGAATCACAAAAAGTGGCCTAGACGTAAGACAGCAAAATCCTCCGGTGGTAAAGTGGTTAAAGGGTGCCTTGACTGAAAAAAGGTTGAGAAACACTGGATTAAACTTTTGTTTTGGCAGTTAACAGATCATACCTGGAGCTCTTTGATCTTCTTCTGCAACTGGGCACCAAGGGCCTGCTCGTCCTCAATTCTGCTGCCAAACTGGCTTATCTCAAAGTCTTTCCTGGTGTAAAATAGATATGGTTTGGTCATTTAGACAGTGACATGTATGTCACTTGTTAATGTAAAAAATTATTACTGACACCATAGTATAATGGCACTTTTCCACTGCAAGTACCGGCTCGGCTCTACTCGGCCCTGCTTGGCTCGGTTTGCTTTTCCACTGCTGGTAACGCATGGTACGGTGTTGGAACGGTTCGGTACGGTACAGTATGGTTTGCTTTTCCACTAAAGTAGTACTAAAGTTAAGTGGGTGGGATAACAACGGGGTGGGTGGGATTCTCTGACCAATCAGTGGCTAGTAGTGACTGCATGCAAAGGATTGTGGAATATGGTACCGGGTATGGTACCTCTTGGAACCACAATCGAGGTGGTACTGTTTTTGAGATCCGTACCGTTCGGTTCCATGCAGTGGAAAAGCGCCGCCATACTGCACCGTACCGAACTGTTCCTACACCGTACCATGCGGTACCAGCAATGGAAAAGCACAAAAGCGAGCCGAACCGTTCGGTTCCATGCAGTGGAAGAGCGCCATTAGTAAAGCAATACATATGTTGTGTTATTTGTTGCATTAGCATTGGTTCAGTTATTTGGCTAAATCTATATTGACACTTACTTTTTCAGCCTCTCATCCAGTTGTTGCCTTTCATTTTCTAGGTCCATGATGGTCTCCTGAGCTAATTTGAGATCACCCTCAAGTTTCCTCTTGCTTCTTTCAAGGTCCATGCGCAACTTCTTCTCTTGTTCCAGAGAGCCTTCAAGCTAATGTAAAAATAAATTAAAATAACATTTTAGCAGCCTGAATGTATATATGTTTATAATGGTATTTATAGTGTAGCTTTTTACTCACATCGTCAACTTGCTGCTCAAGCTTGGTTTTGGCTTTGGTCAATGTGTTCACTTTGTCCTCTTCAGCTTGGAGGTCGTCAAGAGTTTGCTGGTGAGCTTCTTGAAGTGCTTTCTTTTCCTTGCTAAGTTTGGCAATGTTCTCATCTAGAACAGCCATCTCCTCTGTGAGGTTTTTGACCTTTTTGTTAAAAAAAAAATGTGTTTCACTATTGGTCCATTAAAAAAACTTTAAGCTTACTAGATGATTGTAGAAAACATTTCATAAACCAGTGACAACTTTTTGGAACACCGTATTACAATGAAAAAAGAAATATATATGAAAGCCTGTGGTAATGTTTATGGTTAATAGTACCAACATCCAGTTATCCATTATGCTCTGAATCCTTTCAGAGCAAATATACATAGATTGCCAAACTGTATTAGATCTCCACTAATGAGTGGTTTATTCAACTATCATCTGCTTTGTCCCTGATTCCTTTTTCTGCATTTGCCCGGGTGGAGGACTGATTGTTTTTACCCCATGGCCTAATTTGGCCTGTTCTGGTATGTTTTTTTCTATTTTTTTCTCTTCTCAAGTACCTTCAGTGCTGTATCTTGGCCTAGGCCAACAAGGCCCAGGCCTAGGGCAGCACTTTGCAGGGGGGCAGCAAAAAAGCTGATGGGGCTGCCCTGATGGGCACTAATAGACTGCACTGATGGCCACTCATGAGGCAGGACTGATAAGCTGCACTGATAGGGCTGCACTTATAAGGCAGCACTGATGGGTACTGATATGATGCACTGATAGGCTGCACTAATGGGCACTGAGAGGCTGCACTGGTTGCCACTGATGGGGCTGTACTGATTGATACTGATGAGGCCACACTGATATGCTGCACTGTTGAGGCAGCACTGATGAGCAGTAATGAGGCTGCACTGAGGAGCACTGATAAGGCTGCACTGATGGGCACTGATAAAGCTTAACTTATGGGAACTGATGAGGCTGCACTGATGGGCACTGAAGGGCACTGATAGACTGTGGTTGTGGTCTGTGGTTTACAGGTGACAGGGCGGGTCATAAACAGGAAAGGGTGTGGCCTTTGCAGGAAGTAGTGGGTCATATTTAAATTAGGGGTGCCCAAGTTAAGTCAGGCCTAGGGCAGCACAAAACCTAAATACACCACTGAGTACCTTCTGTGAAATTGGGTTCCATATGATACCACAAGGCTTCCTCGGTGACTGGTTCTTCTCCTCCTTCCTACCTACTTTGCTCCCCCTTCCCCTTCTTCCCTCTTCCCCCCTTTTTCTCCTTCCCTTATCTTCCCCTCCCTTTTTCCTCGCTCTTCCCTTCCCCTTCCTGCATTTCCTTTCTTTCCCTTCCCTCTCCCTCTCCCCCCCCCCCCACCCCTTCTTTTTCCTTCCCCTCTTCCCATTGCCCAGTCCCTCCTTTCACCTTTTTCAGCCACGTGGTTGGGGTGCAACATCTATCCCACACCCTTCTTTACATTCGGTCCATAGGATTCCCCCCTTATTCATCACTTGGGGTTATCACACTATCTTTCCCTTTCTATATGGGATC
This sequence comes from Pelophylax lessonae, assembly GCF_965119305.1. Lineage (NCBI taxonomy): Eukaryota > Metazoa > Chordata > Amphibia > Anura > Ranidae > Pelophylax > Pelophylax lessonae. The sequence continues at coordinate 10,232,060 of NC_138778.1, read as the reverse complement.
TTTGGGAATATCCCAAAAATAATTACAAGTTATAAATATTCTTACAATCGATTCAATATAGTGTCTCCCATGTCCGCCGGTGAGAGGATTTTGGTGGCTAGGTCCGCGATCTGTGATCCACTTTGATCTTGAACTTTGGGTAAGATGGTTCCTCCCATACTTTTTATGTATATACTGTTTTGTACTTATACTATGTGATTACTAATAGATTGTTTGTCATCACTAGAATTAGCACAAGTGTGTACAGTATCCTCCTGAAGCATGGGCGTCCGCAGAACTTTTTTCAGGGGGGGGGCAACATTTTAAGATCACCCGCCCCTTTTTCAACAATGTAATGAAGGGTAGGGGCTTATTCCGTATACTTATTTTGAGTATTCATTTTTTAAGAGCAAACAGGAGCGTTTATTTTTAAAGCATTTGTTAACCTAAAAAAAAAAAAATTGATCCTGTTCCCTTAAAGCATGTTATACAACACAGTGCTTGTGCTGTGTAATTTGGCCCCTTCTATCACCTAAAATACCTGGCTGATCCTGCCTGGCTATGTCCTCCCCTCTGTAAACTGACCACGGTACACCATGGCGACTAAGCCCTGACGGGTCACGTGAGCGGCCTCAGCCCTCTGAAAACTGGTAAAGAATGGCTTATTTTTTAAAACACAGACTCTGGGGCAAACAGGATTATTAAAAAGACCAGACAGGATGGTATAAAGTGGCTTAACATTCACTTGAAAGGGGGAAGTTGAGATTCCAGGGGGGGGCATTTGCCCCCCCCCCCCCCTTGCCCCTACCTGTCCTGAAGAAGTGGTTATACCACAAAACATGTCGAGGTATACACACCTGGAAATTTGAGAATCCATCATAGGATTGCAAAAACCCCCACTGTGCTTTTTTGCCAGCACCTATGTGCTTATGTACGCTTCCATTTGTTTGTTCTTTTAATTATATGTCGAAATAAAAACCTTGATTTTATCTTTGTCTATTCTTGTGATTACAGTACCCTGAAACTCCAAATTATCTCTCCTCTCCCCTCCCCCCCCCCCTTTCCCCATTGGCCATACTGGGAGGTTGGTCTTGGGTATCCCTACAATGTAAAAATGACTTCTAGGTCAATTACTGTTTTTTTTTTTCAAGCATGTTTCGTTTCCATATTATATATACCTTGTTTTCTGTGGCATGCTTCTCCTTCTCAACTTTAGCCAGCGTCAGCTCTAAGTCATCGATGTCCTTCTTTAGTTCAGAACATTCATCCTCCAGTTTCCTCTTCTTGGCAGTTAGCTCAGCATTTGACTCCTCCTCATCCTCCAGCCTCTCATTCAGCTCCTTAATCTTGGCCTCCAATTGGATCTTAGTTTTGATCAGCTGATCACATCTGTCCTCTGCATCATTTAAACTCTCAGATTCCTGTTCAAAACAAACATTTATTAGTGAAATTGTTCTGATTATTACCCTTATCCTTCAGTCTCTCATTCAGATCCTTTATTTGTCTCCAATTGAATTTTGCCTTCAGCCGATCACAACTTTTCAGGTTCTTAACTGGAGTGACACAGGGGCTATAAATTGCAGATACTTCAAAAGAAGAACTTCAGGTTTGGAAATTTTACATAGGTAGCTTGGACCAATGTATCTTTGCATATATCATACCTGGTCAATGCCCCTGGAATCTGAAAATCCTTGTTGAAGATACCGCTACTACAGTTGTCTCCAATAGCTTCCAGGTCCTATGCCCTTGCCCTGCTGCATTGTGAATACCAAAGGTTGGCTGCTTGGCATGGGTGCTATTCATTAGTAGGAGACCCGAAGCTCTCAGTAAGGCTGGACATATATATTATACAATTTTCTTGTACAAATTTCTCTTTAGATTTACCAAAACCATATAATATGAGGTCAAACCTAAACATTTTCAATTTGTATTAGGCATCCCCTTGCACTACATAGTTGAAGGTAAATCTAAAGGAAACTGAACAAGAAAATTGTATAATGTATGGCCAGCCTAAGAGCCCAGTCTCTGTGCTAGGAGCGCACTGTGTAAAACGCTCTCAGCACAAACAGAAGACCACATATATGTGGCACCCAGTTTTAACCACTTGCCGACCAGTCACTGGGACTGTACTGCGGCAAAGTGGCTCGTTCCCGTCCAACGACGTAGACCTACGTCGCTGGACTCCTCCCCTTGTGGGTGGTGCTCGCGCGCCGCCGGAGGCTCGCTCCCGCTGTTTTCAGTCAGGGCTGGAGTCGGGCCAGGGGAGGAGCGGCGGCAATCACCGCCACTCTTCCCCGATCGTCGGGGAATCGAGTCTGGAGATCTGCCCGCTTGTGTAAACAAAGCGGGCGGAACTCCTAAGTGACAAACAGTGACAGATTGCAGGGTTCAGCATAGCTGAACCTGAGATCTGTTCCTGTGTCAGTCAGTCACCTCCCCCCACACACGTTAGTAAGCACCAGGAATACATTAACCCCTCCCTCTCCAATAAAGTTAACCCCTTCCCTGCCAGTGTCATTTTTACAGTAACAGTGCATATGTATAGCACTGATTACTGTAGAAATGTCACTGGTACCCCCAAAAGTGTCAAAAATGTCAGTCAAGGGTCTGATCTGTCCGCCGCAATGTCACAGTCCCGCAAAAAAAATCGCAGATCGCCGCCATTACTCGTTAAAAAAAAAAAACACCAAAAATGACAAAAATCTTTCCCTTAGTTAGTAAACGCAATAACTTTTGCGCAAACCAATCAAAATAGGCTTATTGTGATTTTTTTTTTTACCAAACATAGGTAGCAGAAAACAAATTGGCCAAAAATGAAAAAAAATTTTGATTTTTACATTTTTTTGGGGGGGGGGGGAATTTCATATAAAAAATGTGAAAAATATTGTTATTTTTTCAAAATTTACGCTCTTTTTTTGTTTATATCGCAAAAAGTAAAAATTGCACAGGTGATCAAATACCACCAAAAGAAAGCTCTGTTTGTGGGAAAAAAAGGACGTAAATTTCGTTTGGGTACGGCATCGCACGACCGCGCAATTGTCAGTTAAATTCGCACAGTGCCGAATCGCAAAAAGTGGCCCAGACGTAAGACAGCAAAATCCTCCGGTGGTAAAGTGGTTAAAGCCCACCTCCTGGATGCTGCGTATGTGTGCTATTGTATCGTAAAGGAGTTAAACACTCAACTCAAGCGCTATTTTACTTCTTATTTTTTCACTTTAACATTTTTTGCATTCACTGAGACTCACAGATTGGACTCGAAGTTGAAGGTCATTTTTCTCTTGGAGAATTTTGACCATCTTCTCTTCAAGCTCCTTCCTCCTTGCATCTGACTTAGCCAGAGCCTCCTTTGTCTTCGCAAACTCTTCCTTCATGGTGGCCATTTCTTTCTCTGATTCGGCACTCTTCAGAAGAGGCTTGATCTTGAAGTAAAGCTTCATCCATGGCCAATGTTTGACATTCATGAATGATCGGATGTTGTACTGAATAGTGAACACAGCTTCCCTGGAAAACAGAACAAAACATTTGTATCTCAGACTTAAAAATAATTACCATATGTTTTTACCCTGGGGTACAGACTATCATCCTAAAATATCTGTCAGGATCTTTGTCTCTAGAAGCTATGTCTAAAATGCTATGTCTTAAAAAGCTGGTCATTCTGAAGACATAAAATCAAAGTAAAAAAACTTGTTCCTGAATATTATTTGTCTGTGTAATATGTTTTTCTTACCAATCAGCATTATTTTTGTTAAATATTATAAATATATGAGTGGAAGTCCTTATGACGAAACACGTCAGGGTGTGTGTGCGCGGTCGCCTGATCATTGATGCTACGCTTGGCCACGCTACAGGTACCTGGAGGACACGGGACCGATGCAGCGGGGGTCACAGAGCGTGCATACCTTTACTGAATGCCTTCATTCCAATGTATTTCTGTAAGTAGAAACCTTGAGGGGAGAGGGGCTAGTGTGTTTTAATTTGTTCCATTTAAAAGTTGCGGAATTACACTATGTGCCCCCACTTTATTTATTTACATGATACCATGAATGGAGTGTTTTATGAAGGCTTTTAAGTGTCACATGGAACTTCGATCCTATAAGTTTGAAGTCACATATTGGTGGATTGGTGCATCCTCTGACGGAGAGTTTTGATCGAACGTCTGGTGAGTGTCCAGAGAGAGGGGGGAGCACCGGTTATTGGTGGAAGCTTGGTGGATTTAAGAGATCCTTCACACCCTTTTCCCTGTGTTATCGAACGTCTGGTGAGTGTCCAGAAAGAGGGGGGAGCACCGGTTATTGGTGGAAGCTTGGTGGAATTAAGAGATCCTTCACACCCTTTTCCCTGTCTTTTTTGGACTGTTACTCACTGGAACTGTTTGGAATTAAAACTTCAGACCCTGTCATCAATTTTCCCATGCAGGAGTGACCTTAATATTGTTATTAGCAGAATTTGATCATTAGCGCTCTAGTGTTGTAGATTTATCTATACGGTTTTAGATTCTCTATTACACCTTTGTCATTATAAATATATGAGTTGGGGAATCCATTCTTTAAGTGAACACACACCTCCTTTCCATCATCTTCTTGAACTCCAACCTCATCAGAAATCCTCTGCACAAAGCTTGAGTGCGTGTGATGACATGGGCCAAACGATCGTCTCGCATCTCTTCCAAGGTACCCAAAAGGCCAGCTTTGAAAAACACCTTCAGATTTAGAAAATACAGTGTTACAGTTTATAGAGCTACAAACAGTTTTCCCTTTTGTTGAACATACAACTGAAGAAAGTGGTAAGCACCTTGGTATGACCAAATTTGTATTGCGTGTGGTCAATATCAATGGATCCAAGAAGCTTCTCAGATGCCTTCTTGCTGTCGATAAAATGACCTTCTGGAATAGCACTTGCATTTAAGATTTTGTATCTAGAAAATAATATAGAAAATGTTTGAGCCATTTTACATATTCTGATGCCCTAAGATAATATGATAGCAAAAGTATCTTAAGTCCGCCATAGCCGGATCAAAATTCAGCCAGTTCAGCAGGAACCAGCTAAATTTAAATCCATCTATGGGCAGGCTGGTTGTACTGAATTCGATCCATTAATGGACTTCAGTACAACCAGCTTGTCGAGTTTTTTCCACCTGATCACTGCCGGCAGCAATAGCAGCCAGCAGTAGTCATTGGATTTTGCTGTTGGGAAGGGCTCCCTGTGCTCTCCACCAACCAGGGGCTGACTGGCAACTTTTGGCCCGGGGGGCAAGTACAAACCAGAGGCCCATGGCACATATTAAATAACGTAAAGGCAAATTCCCTCTTAGATAATTGTCATCAAAACAGGTGTACTCATTGGAAGATTTAGCTTCACCTACTGGTTTGGACACAATTGTAACATTTTTGATTTCCTCTAATTTTTGTCCTACTGACAATAGTCACCAGCAGGGCCGCCAATAGGGTGGTACCACCAGTCCTCCTGTAGGGGGCCCAGGCACACAGGGGGGCCCGGGCATCAGGGGGATCAGTGCGGCGAGTCAGGAGGACAATTACAGAACAATGCACTGTGTCTGTGTCTCTCCCTCCGATAGCGGAAACCTGGTTTCCCCCTGGGACGGTACTCACCGTCACTGGGAGTGAAAGGCAGATACGTAATGGTTTGGATTGCTTCAAATGGGGTCTGTATTTACACTTATGCTAATGTGCATTGTACTTCAATATCAGACAGGCTCTCCCTGTTGTTTGTGTAATGAGGTGGGATGTGTATTCTGTCCAGACAGCTAGATAATTAGCTCGGGTTAATTCTGTTTCTGTGTACAATTTCATCTGCATATAATAATGTAATCAGGCAACCCTGATCAGGCTGACCTGTGTGTGGTAATATAAGCAGGAGGGGGAGGTCCATGCTGTATATAAAGTCTGTGTGACTGTTCAATAAAGAGAGATCACAGGTGTTTTGTGTTTGTCACTGATTGTTTGCAGCCTTGTGCACATTATTTTACCATTTTTATTATTTCATTTAGGGTTTGCGCTGATTAGTATCACTGTATTTTTTAACCCTGATCAGGCTGACCTGTGTGTGGTAATATAAGCAGGAGGGGGAGGTCCATGCTGTATATAAAGTCTGTGTCACTGTTCAATAAAGAGAGATTTCCACTAGTGATGGGAAGTTCGACTCTTTGAAGTGAATCGGTTCATTTCGAGTCACTCACTGAAATGAACCGATTCATTGAATCGAATCTTCGGTTCACTTGCTGAGTCTACTGACAAGCAGTGAACCGAAGCTCTGACTCAACTCTATTCTAATGAGCTGAATCAGAGGAGTGACTCCTAGGTTCGGCAGCTCTCTGGGGATGTTTTCTGATGATTTAACTCCTTCTTGGCTTCTCAGAGCTGTCTCAAGCCTACGGTATGTCAGACACAATAAACTTTCAGGACTTCAGGTGACAGCTGTATATATTTAAAGCAGATTCTCATGGGCAAACTTCACAGTTAACATTGCCAGCTATCAGATCTGTCCCGTTTTTACAGATTATGCACAGGAATAACGATCAGATTTTACTACTGTGTGTGTACTTCGGCCACAGTAATAAAAGTATACTTTTATTCCTGTGCATAATCTGTAAAAACTGGACAAATCTGATAGCTGGCAATGTTAACTGTGAAGTTTGCCCATCAGAATGCAGTTCACATGAACAGAAACCTGCTTTCCATGTATACAGCTGTATGTGCTGGTGATGAACGGTTCTTAGTGTACTGAGTTCTAACAGACCGACTCATTGGCTTCGATTCATTTGACTCAGTAACCGCTGTACTGAGCTAATCAGGGAAATGATTCGACTCTTCTCACTGAACGGTTCATTACAGGCTTGTTTCTGGCCAGCTATTCAGTGTGCTGGTCTGGGAGACGCTGATTGGTTAGAGGGAGGAGCTGAGCTCCTCACTCTAGGATCATATTACCAGCGGCCCAGACCAGCTCTCCTTCACTGAATACTGAACTGTTTCCTACCGACTCGTTAGTGAGAAGAACCGAGTCACTCGGTTCACTGAAAAGAATCGATTCAAAAGAACGATTCGTTCATGAACCGGACATCACTAATTTCCACTACAAGCTAAGTTGTTGGCTAGCTTTGTATGAGGGCGGCTAGAATTTGATATCTATGTTCAGGACTGCAAGGAAGCCGTATACTGACGGAAGACCACAAGTACAGTGTGGGTCGGTGGTTCCGTTACACTCCCCCTCTCCCTCCTGCTGGCTTTTAGCTGCTGGAGTGAGAGACACAATGCATTGTTCTGTAATTGTCCTCCCGCCCCACAGATCCCCCTCCGTGTTCCTCTGTTTCCCCCAAGTGTGCCCGGGCCCCCCCTCGTTGCCCCCCCCCCCTCCACACATAGCTCCACCTGCTTCCCTGCTGCGGGCACACGGACAGACGGAGAGTGGGGAAGAGGCAGGTAAATATATAATTCTATGCCCATTCATAACTGAGCATAGTAAACTGCTTCAGCTCCTGATCATTCACGCATCCTCAATTCCTTTCTCTTTCACAAAAGTGAGATGTCAAGTCTGTTTAGACCCCTAACAGCTCAACCAACCCCCCCCCCCCCCTTTCCGAACAGAGTTGTACAAAAAAAAAAAATCTAAAAAATCATTCAAAAATTTAAAAAAATTAAAAAAAATTAAAAAAACAAACAAACTTAGAGGGGTTCCATGCACTAACTAAAATAAAAAAATAAAAGTTTAAATGTAACAAGTTTAGTTTCTTCAAAATTTTAGAGTCCTATTAATTTTAATATTATTTTATTTTATTATATTAATTTTCGTTGTCCTATTAAACCAAAAAGCTACAGGAGATGTCTCTTGCCCTTCCCCTCATCCTCACCATCCTCAGGTACAAAAATCCACATCTCTTCAAGTCTCTCATAATTCTTCTTTAGAGATTCTTATATAAGGAATATCTAGAGCAGGTTTGAGGTCATTGAAAGTCAATGCTTTTTTCTTACTGCAATGCAGGACCTAAATCCAATATCTGGGCTAAATGTAACAATTAGTTTAGTGTACGCTGTTGATCTCTAATGCCAAGCACAATATGTATGTATTAAGCCTTTGGTCAAAGAAATTGTATAATACCACCAGTTTTAAAGGTTGATTTTTCCAATCTCTCTATCCTGAAAACAACCTAACTCCACCCCTGCAGAGCTTTAAATTGGCAAAGCCTTTGATGGAACCTTTATAACTAGGGGCAAAGGCTTTTGCTCCAGTTGCTTTAACCTGAAAAATACCCTAGTGCACATGTGTCAAACACAATGCTCGCGGGCCGAATCCGGCCCTCCAGGATATTTCATGTGGCCCTCACATCTTTCCTAGAGCTGCAGCCCTTCTTTTGGCCTCCTCCAGACTCTGCACTTTCTGCTTCCCAGCTCCGACCCTAGCTTCTTCCCAGCAGCAACACAGGGTAAGGGGGTGCACTTTGATGTTAGGGAGGGTAGGGGGGGACTCTTGACATCTGATCTACCACCACATAGTGCCGCGGCCATGCCAATATCCCCTGAGGGGCTTCTGGTATTTATCATTATCCTCTTAGGGGAATTGGTTTTATGACCGTGGTTATCAAGGCTCATGTTTTTATATTGTGTTCATGTAATATTCATGATTTTTTTTTTTACAAAATTGTATGTCCTTTCTGTATTAATAAATTTTGGTATTTTTTCTATATGTGCGCCTATAAAGCCCATGTTTTTCCCTATACACTTCCAGTCATTTCTCATGAGGATGTGGCACAACTCTTATCTTGTGCATTTAGCCTGCCACCCCTTGTAATGCACATTTGCATTTATTGTTATATCTGATGTAAGGGGGTTGGGATACTCTGGACATGTAGTATTACAGATACACCCGGCCCTTTGGGGGCAATCATAATGCTAATGTGGCCCTCAATGAAGTTGAATTTCACACCCCTGCCCTAGTGTATGGGGAATGTGATGAAGCCTGGGGTATGACTTAGGAAACATTTTTGGAGCCTGCTGGCCAGTATCTATACTCCTACTGATTCAATTATGGACAGCTGCTATATCATCTGTATTGAATCTTCAGCCTGTTAAAACATGCACAAACTTTACATCAACATTGTAGAACTTTTATCTGTCTATCGTTAATATTCCCTCTCTTCATCTTTGCATTGATATTTCCCTGGCTTTGACACCCGGCTGTTTTGGCTAAGGTACCTCTGTTTGAAGTCAGCGTAAGCGATTCTGCTTGGGAAACCTTTTCTGCAAATCCTGATGCCCTCCAGCACTCCATTGCACCTCAGCTGATGCAGGACCAGGTCATGTTCCATGGCACCTTTAGGGAAAGAGATGGCAGATGTTTATAGATGCTTCTGATCAGCTGACTGCATGCTGATAATTTGGCACTCACTGCCCTGAATCTCACCTGGTGTTTTGGTCTCGTTGGGAATGAGGCATCGTACAAAGTGAGGATGAGTTGACCTAAGATTGCTCATCAATTTATTTAAATTTTCCTGTTGCAAAATGAAGTTGCATTGGTAAATTACCTGCAAGGACGGCAGTCCTAAATCTAAAACAACCTGAAAACGAACTTTACTAAATGTTATAATAGTTTATAGGACACCAGGAATGGGTCTTTGATGGGAGGTAAATGTTCTAATGGTTTGGGTTGTGCTTAGGCTTGTGACGGTATCAGATTTTCATGCTGCGATTAATTGATTAAGGTTTTGCCACGGTATACGGTATTATCACGGTATTCTATTATTAAATTTAAATTATTAAATTTCCACCTCACTTCAATTTCATTGCTGAATTTAGGGGCTTTGGTTCACTTATGCACATTATTATATAGTCAGTCAGTACAGACTCTGTGAACCAGGCCTAAAATAGGTCATCAAGCAGTGTCTGGCCTAACTGGTGATAACTGGTCCTGGCGCTCGGCTCCGATCCGATCCGATGGCCTGGTCATTAAGAGGGCAAATCCTTGTGGTCAAGAAGTGGTTAAACCTGAAGGAGGTGTTGTTTATAAATTACTTTACTATCGCTTTAGGCCTGGTTCACATGTATGCGGGTTGGCGGTTCACATGTATGCGGGTTGGCGGTTCACATATATGCGGGTTGGCGGCCCACATTTGCACAGGCATAGCAGCCCATTGATGTGAATGGGCTTGAGCTGCTATGCCTGCGTTTTCAGCTGAAAAAAGGTGCATGCAGAATTTAAAAAAATGCAGTGGCCATGAAATCCATCCTTCTTTTGCACCATGCGACTTACCTGCCGTTGCTGCACACGCAAACTGTTTTTAAATGCCGTGCCCACGTATACAAAAAATGCAGAAAGCTTGCCAGAGCAGGAACTGCAGGTTAGTCGCATGGTGCAAAAGCAGGATGGATTTCAAGGCCACTGAATTTTAAAAAAATGCTGCATGCACCTTTTTTCTGCGGAAAATGAGGGCATAGCAGCCCATTCAAATCAATGGGCTGCTATGCCTGTGCAAATGTGGGCCGCCAACCCGCATACATGTGAACCGCCAACCCGCATACATGTGAACCACCAACCCGCATACATGTGAACCACCAACCCGCATACATGTGAACCAGGCCTAAAGCAATAGTAAAGTCATTAATAGATAAAAACACCGGTCCTCCTGCAGGTTTAACCACTTCTGGATCGCAAGGATTTGCCCCTTTAAAGACCAGGCCATCGGATCAGAGCGCCAGGACCAGTCATCACCAGGTAGGCCAGACACTGCTTGATGGCTATATAATAATGTAATGTGGGCTGCTATGCGTGTGTGTGTGTGTGTATATATATATATATTATATATTAGAGCTGCACAATTCTGGCCAAAATGAGAATCACGATTTTTTAGCTTGGAATAAAGATCACGATTCTCTGTGTAACAAAAAAAAAAATTGGGATAACTTTACTGTTACGTTTTTTTTTTTTTTTTTTATTCATTAAAGTCTATTAATTGCGTTTGAAAGACTGCTGCGCAAATACAGCGTGACATAAAATATTACAACAATCGCCATTTTTTTTCTGTAGGGTCTCTGCTAAAAAATATATATAAAATGTTTGGGGTTCTAAGTACTTTTCTAGCAAAAAAAAAACTGATTTTAACTTGCAAGCAACAAGTGTCAGAGAAAGATCCAGTCTTTAAGAGGTTAAACTTCCTTTCTCCCTGGCAGAGGGAAGGAAAAGATACAATGTAAACATTTTTGTTTATAGTTACTGGGAGAGCTGTGTGAGTGAATGAGTCATCCAGCTCACTGAAATGTATCAATTCACAAGTCAGACCCAGGAGCAGAGAAACTCGGTATTTTAAAAATGCCACAATAACAATACCGTGGCTATGCAATACCGCGGTATATCGAATTACCGAAAACCGGCATATGTCTAGTTGTGCTCCCTTTAAGGGGGACAACAGGAAGCAATTGGAGTTCTCAGGGAATCTCATTCGCGCCATGTCAGGGGTTTTGGGGTTATCCGGTAAAGGGGGAAAACTGACTTTCAGTTTTCCCAGTAATTTTTTTGAAAAATTGATGGCTGCACTGTACTGATCCGCTCGATAGAGGGTCTGCTGGGGGGTGGTAGGTGAGAGAGGGCCACTTGGGGAAATTAACTCCCAATAAATCTGGCCCGACTAGATGAAAGGCAGTGGACCCTTGTTAAGGGGTCTGGGCTGCTACCTTAAGATTCGGCCTAGTGGTCGTTTCCAAAGTTTCTAGTGGTAGTCAGTTAAAGGAGCGCCCAAAATCAGCAATAAGAATCCCACTTGGATCAAAAGATCTTCGTTTTATTGGTAGCACAACATGTTAAAGCCAACGCCTTTCGGGGGGACAGAGACTCCCCCTTCTTCAGGATGTAAATGTTGCTATTCGGATCTGCAACCGACAGCATAACATTATCTTTTGATCCAAGTAGGATTCTTATTGCTGATTTTGGGCGCTCCTTTAACCAACTACCACTAAAAATTTCAGTTTTCCCAGAAATTAGAAAAGTGGTTGTAAAGGCTATGCATGAAAGTAAAGAACCTTCTGTGTGCAGCTGCCCCTTCAGCCCCTGCAAATAACTACCTGAGCCTGATCTCGATCCAGCGATGTGCATGAGAGCCGAGGCTCTCCCAGGTCTCTCCTTCCTGATTGGCTGAGATGTAATGCCAAAGGCTCCTGCTACTGTCAATCACAGCCAGTGAGGTGTGAGCGGGGGGGAAGGGCAGAGCCATGCTCTCTGTGTCTTATGAATGGCCCCTTAGCAAGTGGCTTGGTATGGGGGCACTCAGCAAGGGGGAGAGGCCCAGAGCACCGGCGGGGAACCTGGGAAAGGGAGGTTCCAGGCTGCTCTGTGCAAAATCACTGCACAGAGCAGGTAAGTATAACATGTTTATTTTTGTTTTTTTGGGGTTTTTCTGTTTCCTTTACAATCACTTTAGGTCCCCATAAAGGTCCTAGAATTTGGAGGCTCAGGAAGAGAACTGTGGGTGGGAAAGAGCCTCTAACCTTGACTACGGGTACTTTTTTCCTGAAAGGGTTATTCCACCTGTGAGAGAGGTGTTGAGTGGAACAGGGCACACTTGTGAGAGGTCTGTGGACTGTCTGGATACTGAGACGCTGTCTGGGGTCTTGTAACTTTTTTGGACCCCTGAAGCAGGAACTTTAAACTAGGGATCGACCGATATCATTTTTTCATTGCCGATACCGATACCGATATTTTCATCATCGCGTATCGGCCGATATTTTCGTACATTTAAAAATGTTTTTTTTTTTTACTTGACAGGTGTTCTTGTGGAGGGATCTGGGGGTCTAAAAGACCCCAAACCCCTATTCTGCACTTAAAAGCATTCAAATTGCCAACTTTGGCTGTTTTGAATGCTGTAATTTTTTTTAATCTGGCGCCAGTACCCGGAAGTGATGTCATGACATCACTTCCCGGTTTTTGCATGGAGACCCGATCAGAGCCAAATACGGATTTGATTGGGTCTTCAGCAGCCGTGCAGGCTGGTTGCCCGGGTCTCCCAGTGGGACAGGAGACCCGGCGAAGCCGCGGAAGGCAGCGGGAAGGAGGGGGGGGGGACGTCCCCTCCCGCTCCTTGTAATGACAGCCGACCGTCGGCTATGGACGCCGGTACCGAGGTGATGCCTCTAGCTGCAGGCATCACTCCGGTACAAGCACTTTCCGATATATCGGGGAAAGTGCATATCGGCCCTCAAAATATCGGCTTTGCCGATAATCGGTCGATCCCTACTTTAGACCCTGTTGTGGGACAAGTTTATACTGGGGGTGAGCCGAAGTTTTGTTTTTGTGCACCAAAGTGATGGACTGTTTTGTTTGTTTCATGCTGAAGAAAAGTTGTTTTCATTTGCCTTTGTGAAAAATAAAGACTGTTTGCTTGTACAAGGACAGCTGGCTGGTCATCCAGAATCCCAAAATATCACAAATACGTTCTGTATCATTGAATTATCAGCTCATCAAAAATACAAAAAAAAAAGTTAGGTGTATAAAAAATATATTCTCTTCTTCTAAAACATAGTAACAGCATTCAGTTCATGAATAGGATTCTCAGATTCTTCATCCCCCTGCCCCTACAAACAGGGCTGGAGGTTTATTTATAGGCTTCATGTTGCATGGAATCTGGCATCCCTTACAATGTCATTAGATTTTTTTTTTTTTTTACTGGGTTTCATCTTTGGTGAGCTACTTTCCCAGATTGTAACAAATCTAAAAAGATTTCAAATGTGCAGTTTGACCCATTACAACTTTGGGATGGATTGTGTTATTATAATAAAGACAGAACCTCCCATTTGACCCTCATTTACATAAATTTCAGTTAGTAGCATAACATGGGGGATCCTCAGACAGAAAATGCAAGTACAGCAAAGCATTGATGTGGCGTGTTGTATATATTTTTTTGACAATCTTAAAATATGCCAAATTTTTATAAATAACTTGAATTGTATAAATAAAATAAAACTATAATTATATCATTAATATTATATATTTAATTATTATAAAAATACATTTTATTATATTATGTTATATATATATATATATATATATATATATAGATATATTAATTATTATAAAAAATACATTTAATAAATACTCAATAATAGAAATTGCCTGTATAGAAAAGCGTTGATGTGGGGGTGTCGTATATTTTTCTTGACAATCCCTAATTAAGCTTAATTTTAATTAATAAAATAATTAATCCTTATCAACTGATTTCACACGCAAAGGAAATTTAAAAAACACAATTGGACAAGCAGCACACCGGATATGAAATTCAGTCACAATATTGTGACCTTGTGGGAACCTTACTTACCCTGAAGAGGGCAGACACGGTTTGGAAAGAGGAACCCTTCTTCTTAGCGCCCTTCTTTGAACCGCCCTCTGCAAGATGACAAGAGAGTATTAATAGTGAAGTGTAAACACAAACAAGCCTGCGGCTGGCCTGGCAGCTTGTGGTAAACTACGTCTGGGGGAGTGGGCAGCAGGGATCGACTCGTATCGGTTTTTCGTTGCCGATACCGATACCGATATTTTGGCCATTGCATGTCCATATTGGCCAAAATGGGCCGATATTTTGAACATTTAAAGTTTTGCAAAATAAACACAATTTTCGACACAAATCTGTTACTGAACAAGCTAGCGCCGGTTCACACTACCGCGACGCTACTTCCTGGGGCGACCTCCGAGATCGCGGTGCGAGCAGCACGCCGCGACCTCGGAGCGGCCGCCACGGACTTCATAACATTGAAGTCTATGGCGGTCGCCTCCTGGTCGCCCCAAAGAAGCTCCGGACCCTTTTTCTAGGTCGGAGCGACTTGTGTCACTCCTATTAGAACGGGTCCGCAGCTTCCCTATGGGAGGCGACCTGCGGCGACCTGTGAGGCGACCAGGTCGCCTCACAGGTCGCCCTAGTGTGAACCGGCACTTAATGTTCAGCCTGTAGTGGGTGGCTTGCTGGCTGGCACCCTTTGGTGGGTGGGTGGCTGAATGGCACCCTGTGGTGGGTGGCTGGCTGGTACAGGCCCAGGGCCTATGGCTGGCTAGCTGGTACAGGCAGGGCCTGTGGCTGGCTGGCTGGTACAGGCCTGTGGGTGTGTGGGTGGCTGACTGGCACCCTGTGGTGGGTGGCTGGCTGGCACCCTGTGTTGGGTGGCTGGCTGGCACCCTTTGGTGGGTGGCTGGCTGGCACCCTGTGTGGTGGGTGGCTGGCTGGCTGGTACAGGCCTGTGCGTGTGTGGGTGGCTGGCTGGCACTGGGCAGCTGTGAGTGGGTGTATGTATGTGGCGGCTGTGTTAAACACACTGTGTGCACTGTACACTCACTGTCCCGAGACTCCCCGACTCCAGATGAGGCTGAGGGAGACGGCCTAAGAAGGCAGAAGCTGTCCCAGTGCGTGGAGGCGCGTGGCACAATATACACAATGACGTCACGACAATATCGGCAATATTGGTAACCTCCGGGGCCGATTCCGATATATCGGGGAAAATGCATATCGGCCCTCGATATATCGGCCTTGATCCCTAGTGGGCAGGGGTGTATTTGCATGCAGACCGCCATAGCTAATGCCCACATGTGATGCTGGGCAACCATGATTAAAGGAATTGAAACTCAATGAATAAAAATGAGCGGACCAGGAACAGCCAGGTTGGGCAGGAAAGTGCTAAGTGATGCCAGGAAATTAGGTTCTATCTGACTTGCTGCAGTTTCTAATGCACATTGTGAGAAGCTCACAGTGTACAGTGAAATCAGGGCAAGCAATTTTAATACAGAAGAGGAGGCGGTACAACTGTGCAAGGCTGAAGGCAGAGCTGGAGGTCAGCTTTATTTGTGTGCTATGTTAGGGGAAACTATATCTACCTAAAGACAACAGGTCACAAGAAAATGCTAAATCCAATATGATTAACGGCAGGTATCATAGGGTTCACAAGCTCCACAGACTAGTCCCAATTGTAACTTTTTTGGACCCCTGAAGCAGGGACTTTTAACTCTGTTGTGGGACAAGTTTATACTAATGGTGAGCCAAAGTTTTGTTCACAAGCTCCACAGACTAGTCACCTCTATGCAAGCTTTTTTTTCAGTTTAGTCCCTTCTTTTTATGGTCCAGAGTTGGGACCCTCATGTTTTAATTATGACACTAAATAGAGGCAACTTCAAAGTGCTGCATGGCCATATTTAAAAACGTATGAGACCTTTAATGTGGCAGATTTCATAACGGGTTTTTCACTTGGAGAAATATTTTCTACATTTGCAGTGAGTTATTTCTCCCACAGTGCATGCCATCTTTTTCAGGTTTTTTGCTTTGTACACTAACCTGCGTCAGTGGCTGAATAGCTGGAGAAAAGGTTGGCCAAGGTCTTCATGGAAGATTTTTGGTAGAGCCCAATGACGGTCTCATTCAGTGGGTCCTTGTTCTTGTCAAGCCAGCCAGTGATATTGTAATCCACAGTTCCAGCATAGTGGACCAGGGAGAAGTGAGCCTCAGCTTTGCCTTTGGCTGGTTTGGGTTTCTGGAAGTTGTTGGACTTGCCCAGATGTTGGTCATACAGCTTGTTCTTGAAGGAGGCGTCTGTTGCCTTGGGGAACATGCACTCCTCTTCCAGGATGGAGAAGATGCCCATTGGCTATGCACAATTTAAGATGAGATATATTTACAGCACATTTTTTACAATACCTATAAGATGCACCTTACTGTAACAGAACAATATACCTTCTCAATAAGCTCAATGCAGGCAGCCAAGTCCATGCCGAAGTCAATGAATTCCCACTCGATGCCCTCCTTCTTGTACTCCTCTTGCTCCAGTACGAACATGTGATGGTTGAAGAACTGTTGCAGCTTCTCATTGGTGAAGTTGATACACAGCTGCTCCAAACTGTTGTACTATAAGGAAATAAATGTTAGCCACGCTGTGGAGGAATTGATTTTCGAAGAAAATCACTAAATTGGCCCATCAACACATTCAGTGTTAGCGGGAGAATGCATCCCGCAGTGCTATTGTATTCTGCCAGCAGGTGGGGGTGCGCAGGGAGCCTTCTCGGCTGGCAGGATCCAGACATTACTGCTAGCAGCTATAGCCACTGGCAGTAATTACATGTAGAAAAATCTGACTGGTTGGTTGGACCCGAGTTGAATGATGGATCAACTTGGGTACAATCAGCCTGCCCATACGTGGATCGAAATTCATCCAGTTCCTGCTGAACTGGGAGCCTTCTCGGCTGGCAGGATCCAGACATACTGCTAGCAGCTATAGCGAGGGCCGCCATCAGGGGGGTACAGCCCACACAAATGTAGGGGGCCCAGGCATCCCGAGGGGCCCTGTCCCTCGGAAATCCCCGGGCTCCAAGTTGGCACCTCCCCTTTTCTTCTTTTCCTCCGCTACACTGACAACTAGTCCCAACTCTGGCTGGTGCCACCCACTGCACTGGCTTCTGACTCCCATCCTGCTGCTGGCCACCGCTGTCAAAGTTATTGGTTGCTAGGACCGCCTGGTGTCCTAGCAGCCAATCATATGCATTCACAGGCCCCCGCAGAGGAGGAGGATGTAACCTGGTGGTCAGACCCTGGGGACCCAGGCCTAAAGCTGTGTAAGGGGCCCCAACATTTCTGATGGCTGCCCTAGCTAAAGCCACTGGCATTAATCACATGTAGAAAAATCCGACTGGTTGGTTGGACCCGAGTTGATTGATGGATTGACTTGGTTACAATCAGCCTGCCCATACATGGATCGAAATTCAGCCAGTCCCTGCTGAACTGAGAGCCTTCTCGGCTGGCAGGATCCAGATATTACTGCTAGCAGCTATTGCCACTGGCAGTAATCCCATGTAGAAAAATTTGACTGGTTGGTTGGACCCAAGTTGATTGATGGATTGACTTGGGTACAATCAGCCTTGCCCATACATGGATCGAAATTCAGCCAGTCCCTGCTGAACTGGCCAAATTAAATGATCACTCATAGTTAGTAGTACAGAGCTTACTTTACATTCAAGACACGCCTGTTTTCAGTGTATGTGTGTTGATCAAAACAACATTTGCTTACATCAAAAATTTCAAATCCAGCAATATCCAGGACACCAATAAAGAACTGCCTTGGCTGCTTAGTGTCCAACATCTCATTGATACGTGTGACCATCCACAAGAACATCTTCTCGTAGACTGCTTTGCCCAAGGCACCAACATTGTTGTAGACCTGGAAAGAGGATAAGAGACAAATGAAGCTTTATATTAGTTACATAGTTACATTGTTACATAGTAGGTGAGGTTGAATAAAGACAATAGTCCATCCAGTTCAACCTGTGTAGGTGTGTGTGGCTGTAATCATCTCTCATACCCCTGAATGTTCTGATCCTTGAGATGCATGTCCAATAGTCTTTTGAAAGCCACCATACTTCCCGCAGAAACCACCTCTTGTGGTAGAGAAATCCACAATCTTGTAGCCCTAACAGTAAAGAACCCCCCACGTTGCCTGAGGTTAAAACGCTTCTCCTCTAATCGCATTGTATGCCCCCGAGTCCTCATGCAATCCCTTCGACTAAACAGCTTTTTTTCTAAGCTGAGTTCCCCATTGAGATATTTAAAAATTGCTATCATGTCCCCCCTCAGACGTCTCTTCTCCAGGGAGAATAAATCAAGCGATTGCAGACGCTCTACATAATCAAGGTCCTCCAATCCCCTAATTAGTTTAGTTGCCCTTCTCTGGACTCTCTCCAGCTCCAACACATCCCTCCTGAGGACTGGCGACCAGAACTGGACAGAATACTCCAGATGCGGTCGGACCAGAGTTTTATAAAGTGGTAGGATTATAGTCTTATCTCTGGAATACATCCCTTTCTTTATGCATGCTAATATTCTGCTAGCTTTGGCAGCTGCTGCCTGACATTGCATGCTGTTGCCTAGTCTATCATCAACCAAGACTCCCAGATCTTTCTCCATTTTTGATTCCCCCAAGGGTTCCCCTCCTAACGTGTAATTGTTACATTGTTATATTGTTTTTTTTCTTTTAAAAACTTTTTATACAGAAGTCATTATAGTTACAGAACAATCATAAAAGACGAGATCAGTAAAGCTTAGCAGGTCTGCTATAAACAGCTGTCCAGAAAAACGTGTAGAAAATAGGATCTTGGTCTTGCACACCATTCCTTTTAAAAGACAAGGTGCCACTTGTTCAAGGTGCTCATTGATTGATTCATTGTTTAGTTGCACCCAATCAAAATACCATATTTTTATAACACGCACCTATCATTTTTAATAGGCTATTCCATTTCCAGTTTTCTTATAATTAAGTTTTTACAATATTTCGGATAGGTGATTTAAGCCTCTTCTCAAAGTACCACTTCTGGACCGGAAGATTTTCCCCCTTAACCACTTTAGGACCAGAGGATTTTCCTGCTTTACGTCCAGGCCACTTTTTGCGATTCGGCACTGTGCGACTTTAACAATTGCGTGGTCATGCAGCGCCGTACCCAAACGAAATGTACGTCCTTTTTTTCCCACAAACAGAGCTTTCTTTTGGTGGTATTTGATCACCTCTGTGCTTTTCATTTTTTTGCGATATTAATAAAAAAATGCGACAATTTTGAAAAAATAACAATATTTTTCTACTTTGACAGTTAAAAAATATCCAATATATTAAATTTTTGTCATATATTTAGGCCAAAATGTATATACAGTAACACCTTGGATTGCGAGCATAATTCGTTCCGGAACCATGCTTGTAATCCAAAGCACTCTTATATCAAAGCGAATTTCCCCATAAGAAATAATGGAAACTCAGATGATTCGTTCCACAATCATTTATTCATAAGTCCTTCAGTTTATAGTCCATATGAAAAGATTATAGCATTGCGATAGGTTATATAACCATAAAATGTCCATCCACAAATAGCCGCTTCCACAAGGGGATTAGAAGCAAAATCCAGCAGGAGCTACAGAGTATCAAAGAGAAGAGAGACACCTCTAAGTGTAGCAATATGGTTCCATTTAATGAAGGTACAACATTTAGCAACTCACATGGTTGATGAATAAAACAGGCACATCTAAGTATGCAGGCATCCGGGGTAAAGCTGTCCACATAGACCATCTTCTGCACCGCCGGCTGCCAGTCTGTAATCCTGACTGGGAAGACCACCCTGCAGTAAAGCGATCTGAAAGCGAGGGGCAGCATGGAAGGGATGATGTAGATGGCGGTGCGGAGGATGGTCTATGTGGACAGTTTTAGCCTGGATGCCTGCATCCTTAGATGTGCCTGTTCCTATTATCAACCATGTGAGTTGCTAAATGTTGTACCTTCATTAAATGTAACCATATTACTACACTACACTTCTCATACTCAGCTGTGACTTGAGGCAACTTGTATATCAAGACCCCGCTTGTATATCAAGTCAAAATTTATTTGAAAATTTTGCTTGTCTTGCAAAGCGCTCTTAAACCAAGTTACTCTCAAACCAAGGTTTTACTGTAGCTACATGTCTTTGACAAAAAAATTCTCAATGAGCGTATTTTTAACCGCTTTAAGACCGGAAGATTTTACCCCATTCCTGACCAGGCCATATTTTGCGATTCGGCACTGCGTTACTTTAATGGACAATTGCGCGGTCGTGCGACGCTGTACCCAAATTAAATGTATGTCCTTTTTTTCCCACAAATAGAGCTTTCTTTTGGTGGTATTTGATCACCTGTGCGATTTTTACTTTTTGCGCTATAAACAAAAAAAGAGCGACAATTCTGAAAAAAAAAAAAAAAAACAATATTTTCTTATTCTGCTATATAACATTCCCAAAAAATTTTTTTACATAAAAACATTTTAGGCCAATTTGTTTTCTGCTACATATTTTTGGTAAAAAAATCGCAATGAGCGTATTTTGATTGGTTTGCACAAAAGTTATTGTGTCTACTAACTACTGGAAATATTTATGTCATTTTTATTGTTTTGGTTTTTTTTACTAGTAATGGCGCCGATCTGTGATTTTTTGCAGGACTGCAACATTGCGGCGGACAGAGCGGACCCCTGATTGACATTTTTGACACTTTTGGGGGGACCAGTGACATTACTACAGTAATCAGTGCTAAAAAATATGCACACTGTCACTGTACTAATGACACTGGCAGGGAAGGGGTTAACACTGTGGTGATCAAGGGGTTAAATGTGTACCTAGGGGCATGTTTCTAACTGTGGGGGGGGGCGTGACTTGTGAAATGATCATAGAGACATGTGATCCTATATAGCAGGATCACAGGAGCTCTGTGATCATTCCAGAGAGAAGAAGGGTCAACTGTGTTTACAACAGCCGACTGTTCTTCTCTCTCAGTGGGGAGCGATCGCGGGTGTCAGGCGGCAATCGGAGCCGCCTGACCCGTGCATCAGCTTCCCCGCTGACAAACGGGGGCGGGAGAGCACTGGCGGCAGCATGCGCTCGCCCCCTAGCTGCCTACGTGCGACCGACATATACCTACGTCGGTTTGCCCAGGAGCGGCTGCCTGCCGCAGTATATCTGCAGTGGGCGGTTGTCAGGGCTGCTGTTAGAAATCACGGGCTCACAGACTACCTGCCTGGGCCCCCTCAAGAAAATATTAAAGATATATTTAGCTAAAATGACAACAAAATCACTATTAGCAGACACAAATATAACATAACTCGCATAATTCCTGCTAAATCTAATAAAAAAAAACTATGTTAAATAAAAAAGAAGATGAGATGAGAAAAATCTACAGGCTGGGCAGTTGGAGCTCAGTGATCAGAGAGACAGAGAGAGAGAAACAAAGTTACAATTTACAAATAAACTCCTGAGCAGAGATAAGTGCTGGAAGGGGGGGGCACACAGGGAGGGGGATTAGTGAGGGATGACTGTCTCTTTCTCAACAGATAAAAGCTGATAGCAGGGAGAGGGACAGATCAGATTCAGGTGCTGGAGGAAGATTTCTGTATTTGTTGTCCATCATTAATCCCCCTCTCTGTGTGGGCCCCCCTGTGTGCTCGGGCCCCCTACAAGAGGGCTGTTGGTCCCACCCTATCAGCGGCCCTGGCGGTCGTAAGGTGGTTAATAGATCCTCCAGCACACCCAAGCACCCTTTGACAATACATACATTCAGTGCTGGAGGTGCCGGAACTGCATTCCCCCACGTCCCCGCTGAAAAAAAAGCCCTGTCCTTAGGTAAGGCCACGTACCTGCTGCACAGTCTGCCCTTTGGTGACGTATTCATTTCCAACTTTGACCCTGGGGTAGCACAGAGCTTTCAGAAGATCTGCAGAGTTCAGACACATCAGGTACGCCGCCTTATCAGCAACTGGAAGAAAAGCAAACATATTTATCATTACAGGAATGAAAGTGTGCAATCTGAAATGCCCAAATACAGTTTGTTGTGTGCAGGAAGAATGCCCAACAAGGACTGTGCTGGTCCCCTTGCAGTGTTTTCAGATAAGTATTAGCAAAAACTGAATGATTTCACTTGTTGCCTGGAGATAATGTTCAACCCATTCCCTCCCATAACCTGTAGATGCCTTGTGTCTCCTTTAACTTCCCTGGCGGTATGATTCTTTCGGATTTTAGGTGCTGAAAGCGGTACCATTATTTTGCATGTAATTCTTAAGAATGAGCAGCCCAAACCAACTATTTACATATGATTTTTTTTACTGTGCGTTCTTCTTTATAACATCTCGGGTATGTATACATATATATATATATATATATATATATATATATACATATATTATATACTATATATATATATATACATACACACACACATATATATATATAAATATATATATATATATATATATATATATATATATATGTATATGTATATATATATATATATATATATATATATATATATGTATATATATATATATATATATATATATATATATATATATATACACACATATGTATATATATATATATATATTACGTATGTATATATATATATATATATATATATATAGTACAGTAAAACTGCAGGAAAGGGTACTGGGGGGCAAACTAATGTGATTTTTTTTTTTATTTTGTAATGTATCAGTGTGTTTGGTGTGTTTTACATTTGAATTTGCCGCTGGTTCCACTCCCCTGCGAACGTCACGTCGCAGGAGACGGAAGTCGGGGTACGGAGAGGATCGGGAGGAAGAACCGCCGCCAGACACCGCCGAGATACATCGCTGGATCCCGGTGACAAGGTAAGTAACCCCACTTTCAGGATCCAGCGATGCTTCTGGCGGTACCCCGAGTGTGGCTCGGGGTTACCGCTTTTGGCTCTGAAATTTAACCCCGAGCCACACTCGGGAATACCGCTAAGAAGGTTAATGATTGAAAATCAATCAGTCATGTGGTCATTATGATAGCTATCCAATGGTGATCACATGGCTTTGTTTGTAAACAGCTGACAGTGACAGTACAGTGTTTCCAAAATATTCCATAATAATTAAAAAAAAAAAGGAAAATAAGATACTCCTCTACCCAGTCAGGTCTAGGCTCCCGCCTCCTCTCCATAGTCAGGGTTTCCACCCATTTTGTTTGGTGATGACCCCCACCTCTTCTACTCAGCCTGGAACCTCACCTCTTCTTCCCAGGTAGGACTCCCAGTTTCTTTCCCAGCCAGAAGCCCCACCTTTTTGCCCTGGTCACCCACTTCCACTCTCTGGTCAGGTTCCCCTATCTTCTCCCCAGCCCACCCCCCCCATCTCCCCAGTCAATAGGACCCCTACCTCTTCTCAGGGGTGTAACAACAGGGGTTGCAATTGCATGGGCCCCATGCTGCAGGGGGCCTGTGCGGCTCCCCTGTACACCTGGATAGGAGGGGCGGCAGGGGCAGCATGTAGAGAAATCACTGTCCTCCTTTTTCCTCCTGTAGCTGCAGGAAGAAAATGGAGGAGATTGGTTCCTCTGTATGCTGCCCCCGCCACTCCTCCTATTCAGTTCACTTGTGTTCTGCTGTCTCTGGGCCCCTGTGTGCTCCCCTGGCCCCCCCAATGTGCTCCCTTCCCTCTCTTGCCGGCTGCTGCAGGGGATGTGTCACAATAGAGAACCAGGAAGGGGTCGGTAAATATGTAATTTACCAGCTCCTTCCTTTTCTGAATGGACAGAGTCATAGTCATTGACATTGTAAAAAAAAAAATATATATAATGATAAAAGATAATACAATTAAAATGCCAAAAAATAAAAACTACTGACGCCAGTGGGTGAACTTCCAGGATCACAAAGGTCACACTTGCGACTGGGCCCTGGCATTCCACCACCGTGGGGAGGCCCCAAGATGGCAGGAAGGAGGCCCACTGCAGAACTTGTGCAAGGGTCCCACCGCAGGACCGTAATAAAGGGCCCCGCAATGAGAATAAAGGGCCCCCTGGATCAGTGGGAAGAGCCCCAGGCTTGAAAGGAAGGGCCCTGGTCAGGGGTCCAGGGGGCCCTTCATGGTTTCTTGCACCAGGGCTCTGAAGGTTCTAGTTACGCCACTGCCTCTTCTCCCCAGTCAGGGTGCCAAACTTATCTCCCTGGTCAGGGTCCCCACCTTCTCTTCCCAGGCAGCACCCCCCCCCCCCTTCGTCTTTTCACATCTCCTCACCCTCTGTGCCTTCTGGCTCAGCTTGCTCCTCTCTTTGCTTTTGCTTGAACTTCATGTTTCCATAGTGCATGACAGCGCCGGTCAGCTTGTAGATGGAAAGCTTCTCCTCAGAAGTGAAGCCCAAGATGTCAATGGCGCTCTGCAAATAAGAACAGGAGAGTTACTTAATCTGGAAGATGGTCTTCACATCCATCACTCACAAGGATCAGTATAAAGAGAAGAAAATAACAGGAAATGTAAAAGAATAGGTTGATTAGACGTGTATTTTATAAAGGCACCTAAAGCCAAGGTCTTTGGATCATCCCCTCACTGACACCTGTTCTAAACTCTCCCCTACTACAGGACCACCTAAATAACTTGCACCTATCATCTTCTAAGGTAGCCACACCCACTGCCAGCCTGATTTCTTTAGGCCAGGGGTCTCCAGACTCCAGACTGTGACTGGAAAGTTTTGTTATATTTCACGCTGTTTGACCATTCGTTTATGTATACGACTGTAAAATCCTGTATTTGATACAAGCTACTTTCTGTAACTTTTTCTTGTTCATTACAAATTTCTCAATAAAAAATGTTATTGTTTAAAAAAAAAAAAAAGAACTGATCAGCGAACACACATAGTGTCGGAGATTGTGACTTGAGAACTATATAATGCTAAGAGAAGCTACGTTGAGTTAAATGACTTCAAAGAGATCCAAGCTGCCTCTTCCAGTAATGGGAATTCCTTATGACAAAGTGAATCCCATTCCAAACAATGATCACTAAGCCGCGCATTTAGAAAGTGAAAATAAAATCCATGTGTAAATAAATCACATAATAATAGTCCCCCTTTGACGAAGTCGGAAGTGACGAAACGCGTCGGGCGTGGCTACACGGCACACCGGAGAATCTGTCGGAGCCTTGGAGGCTGTTCCCTAGGGTCCGGTATACCAGCATGGAGGCAGTGAGGACTATGGGAATAACCCAGACCCCCTACTTTTAATCATGCGCTTTGCTGTTTAACATCTTGTAAGTGCATTTTGTTATGGCTTTATAATATGAGTCAATAAATGGATGCAAAGACCATATTGCACTGGTGGAGCTCTTTTCTTTTCTGTGGTGGGCTAATCATGAGAGAGGAGGAGACGTTGGAGGTTAACGATCTAAGGACGATCCCCCATGTTTAACTAGCGATCCCACTGCACATGAGCCCTGACCATGAGAATGGGGGGGCAATAATATGGGGTGAGTTGCAAGCTGATGGGAGCGGTATCACGATGGTGGTGGATTTATGGTGACCCAACTTTATCACAGGACTCTTCTTATCTGATCACAACTCTCGCCTAGAAATTCACTTTATGAACTGCAGTGTGTATGGAGCGCTTTTTGGACTGGTTCCTGTGCACATCTTTTTGAAGACTGCTATTTATTCATTCATTTATTTATGTGCCACTTGGTGATCATTGTTTGGAGTGGGATTCACTTTGGCATATTGAGTTTTATATTTAAAAGTTGCAGCATGATATTTGGATTTCACGATATCTAAGCGAATTGTATTGGATTTACTGGTTTTGTAAGTTTGACACTTATTTAAAGCTCGAGAGCTTTCACTTTATAATGGGAATTCCTTGTTTGATCTCTACTGTCAGCCAATTTTACATTAAAGTTCTTCCTGGACTTACATCAGTGGCCAACAGCTCCTCGGAATCATCAATGCTGGCCACGGTGATCTCCCCGTGGCTGACGAATGGGAAGTCATAGGGGTTGGTGGTGATCAGAAGCATGTCTGGGGAACAGATAACACATAAATTCAATACAAATGCCACTGTTGTTTGCTATAAATGTCAGATATACAAAATCTGTGTTAGGAAAACCATAGTAAGTAGGAACATCAATAAATCATAAGATCCAAACATGATTCATTTATTGAAACCTAAACTGAAAATAACAAGCTGGAATAAGTGCAATGTGTGCAATGCCGGATGGGGAGAGCTTTATATTAGGGATAGACTGGTATGTTTTTTTCAGGGCCGATACCGACAGCGATATTTTGGACACAACGTATCGGTATCAGCCGATATGGGCAGATATTTTGTACATTTAAAGTTTTGAAAAATAAAGACAATTTTTTGACACAGATCTGGTACTGAACATGTTAATTTTTGTTTAATGCATAATGGCTGGCTTACTGGCACCCTGTGGTGGGTGGTTGGCTGGCTGGCACCCTGTGGTGGGTCGCTGGCTGTCTGGCACCCTGTAGTGGGTGGCTGGCTTGCTAGCACCCTGTGGTGGATGTCTGGCTGGCTGGCACCCTGTGGTGGATGGCTGGCTGGCACCCTGTGGTGGGTGGCTGGCTGGTACAGGGCCTGTGGTTGGCTGGCTGGTACAGTGCCCTTGGGTGGTTGGCTGGCTCACTGGTACAGTGCCTGTGGCTGGCTGGCACCCTGTGGTGGGTCGCTGGCTGTCTGGCACCCTGTGGTGGGTGGCTGGCTGTCTGGCACCCTGTAGTGGATGGCTGGCTTGCTGGCACCCTGTGGTGGATGTCTGGCTGGCTGGCACCCTGTGGTGGGTGGTTGGCTGGCACCCTGTGGTGGATGGCTGCCTGGCTGGCACCCTGTGGTGGATGGCTGGCTGGCACCCTGTGGTGGATGGCTGGCTGGCTGGCACCCTGTGGTGGGTGGCTGGCTGGTACAGGGCCTGTGGTTGGCTAGCTGGTACAGTGCCCTTGGGTGGTTGGCTGGCTCACTGGTACAGTGCCTGTGGCTGGCTGGCTGGTACAGGGCCTGTGGATGTGGGTGGCTGGCTGGCACCAGGCTGCTTGTGGGTGTATGGCTGTGATACACTCCCACGAGACTAGTCTCGATTCCTGACGAGGCTGTCCAAGGTGAGGGAGGAGGCCTAAGTAGGCAGAATGACGTCACAAAAATATCGGCAATATTGGCCAGTTCCGGGGCTGATACCGATATATCGGGGAAAGTGCATATCGGCCCTCGATATATCAGCTTTGCCGATAATCGGTCTATCTACTTTATATATCATGGAGAGATATAGTAGTAGGGCTGAGCAGACTAATTTATTCAAAATTGAATGTATAAATATAGTATCTTTTTTTTTGACCACTTGAATGAAGGATTACCGTTAGGGCTCCACAATATCTAACTTCATAAACCTAGCTGATGAGGGTCTGTTTTATGGCACAAGAAAAGATCCAGTCTCAGTAAAATGAGCATTCAGAAGTCATTACAACTAGGGATGAGCTTGGGTTCAGTCTGAACCAACAAGGAAGTGATCATTGCCGAGCCAACCAGCTGTTGGAAGGGGATTTCACGGCCCTGCACCTGCACATAACCATTAGGTTTGGATTGCTTGGAACACCATTGATCTAACAATAGCCATGTGACCCAATATAGTTATGCAGCCATACTAAGCCAATGATGTCCCCTTTGTGTTTCGGTGCAGATGTGGGGCGGGAAATCCCTCACCAGCAGCTGATTGGCCCAGCACTGACAGTTTTCTTTCGGATTTGATCGAACATGGGTTCAGACCAAACACAAGCTAAGCCAAAGCTCAACCTACTGCACCCATCAAAAAAACAAAAACTCCTTTTTTCACCTCTCCTATTGACTCAATGTATTTCACCAAAATGATGAATTTCACCAGATTTTCAGTGAAGTGAAAGCAGTCAGTTTTGCTCATCATTATTCAGTATTTTCATATGATTTTACTCCCACAAATAGAAGTTTAGCTTATTCTTTGTCGTAACTGAACATGAGTGGTAAGTGCTCCACCGACAAGTGTATTAGGAGTTGTGACACAAATGTTCTCAGGAATGTGTAAACCAGCTTATTATCTCGCTGATATATTTTGCTCTAGGAATGGGATCCATAACATAAGAGTCGACACATACTTCGGAATACTGATCGCCGAACAATGTTTCTTACCGATTAGCTCCGGCTTCTTGTTGGAACAAATCTGGTAGAAGATGTGGTAGCTTCTCTCCGCCTTCAGTTGGTAGGTGACTCTGGATTTCTCCAGCAGGTCTAATAAAAACAAACATTTCATAAACAATCACAAAAACCAATATCCATTAAGTCCAACTTTTCACAAACTCCACCTAGTTTTGGGAGGGGGGGGGGGGGAATATAAATATTAAAGTAAAACCAGAGCTTTTTTTCTCAGAGAATAGGTGCAGGAACTCCCCTTTCTAAGTTACTTTGTGTCTCTGTTCCCTACCCACCTTCGAGCACTAACCCTTGGTTCCACCCCTACCCACCTCCGAGCACTAACCCTTGGTTCCACCCCTACCCACCTCCGAGCACTGACCCTTGGTTCCACCCCTACCCACCTCCGAGCACTAACCCTTGGTTCCACCCCTACCCACCTCCGAGCACTGACCCTTGGTTCCACCCCTACCCACCTCCAAACACTAACCCTTGGTTCCACCCCTACCCACCTTCGAGCACTGACACTTGGTTCCACCCCTACGCACCTTCGAGCACTAACCCTTGGTTCCACCCCTACCCACCTTCGAGCACTAACCCTTGGTTCCACCCCTACCCACCTCCGAGCACTAACCCTTGGTTCCACCCCTACCCACCTTCGAGCACTGACCCTTGGTTCCACCCCTACCCACCTCTGAGCACTAACCCTTGGTTCCACCCCTAACCACCTTCGAGCACTGACCCTTGGTTCCACCCCTACCCACCTTCGAGCACTAACCCTTGGTTCCACCCCTACCCACCTCTGAGCACTAACCCTTGGTTCCACCCCTAACCACCTTCGAGCACTGACCCTTGGTTCCACCCCTACCCACCTTCGAGCACTGACCCTTGGTTCCACCCCTACCCACCTTCGAGCACTGATCCTTGGTTCCACCCCTACCCACCTCCGAGCACTAACCCTTGGTTCCACCCCTACCCACCTTCGAGCACTGATCCTTGGTTCCACCCCTACCCACCTTCGAGCACTAACCCTTGGTTCCACCCCTACCCACCTTCGAGCACTGACCCTTGGTTCCACCCCTACCAACCTCCGAGCACTAACCCTTGGTTCCACCCCTACCCACCTTCGAGCACTGACCCTTGGTTCCACCCCTACCCACCTCCGAGCACTAACCCTTGGTTCCACCCCTACCCACCTCCGAGCACTAACCCTTGGTTCCACCCCTACCCAACCTCCGAGCACTAACCCTTGGTTCCACCCCTACCCACCTTCGAGCACTAACCCTTGGTTCCACCCCCACCCACCTCTGAGCACTAACCCTTGGTTCCACCCCTACCCACCTCTGAGCACCGACCCTTGGATCCACCCCCCTACCCAGCTTCCAGTACAGCCCCTTTTAGAGAATATAGAGCAGAGTATAATTTTGTAGTGTAATGTATGGAATTTAGTTATGATAACAAGAAAAGCAATAAAATTGACCCCCCACAGCCAGCATCAATAGACCCCCCCAGCAGCAGCAAAAGATCTCCCAGCAGCCAGCATCAATAGACTCTCTAGCAGCCAGCAACAGTAGACCCCCCTCCCCAAACAGTAGATCCCTTACAGCAACAATTAACCCCCAGTATCAAAAGATCCTCCACCAGCAACAATAAATTTTCATGCAAAAATAGCCCCCCTCCAGCATCAATAGATCCCCCTGCAGCAAGCATCAGTAGACCCTCAAGCACCCCTTGCCATGGCATACATTCAGTGCTCGAGGTGCCGTGTTCCCACTGAAAAAAAGACCTAAGTATAACTAACTAAAGGCAAACCTTTTTATTTTTTGTTTTGTTTTTTTAGTTTTGGACAGAGTGGAGATGGATTAGAGCACCCATTAGGTTTTTATTGCTGTCTGTTCCCCCCCGCTAAGGATATTCATCCTCTCTATTTGTCCTGTTTACCATTATCATCGAAAGTGAAAGTAAAGAAAGCCCCAATGGGACACAGATGGCGGTGTTCTGTCAGAATACCATACCCTATCAGAATTCCATACCTCCGTCATTTCCGGTTGCGGATCAGCTGTGGCTTCGTCATGAATCAGCTGTAGCCGCGTCACAAGTCCTACTGCGCATGCGCAGAATAGGTAGGGCATTTTGATAACATCGTAAGGGTCAGGCAAAAGTCCCAGTGTGCATGCGCCGGCGCATGTGCATCAACGGGTCGGGCAGTGGGATCTCTGATAACAAACATCCATCCCATCTCCATGGCCCACACTGCGCTGACCCGACACTGCGCCGACCTGAAAATCCGATCTCCATGCCCCACACTGCGCCGACCCGACAATTAGACAGTGGGCGTGCGCGTGTGGGTAGGGAATAGGATTGTCCCATTGTCGGCTCGGCGCAGTGTATGCCATGGAGATCGGATGGATGTTTATTATAAGGGATGCCACTACCCGATCCGATGGTGCGCATGCGCCCGCTCATGCACAGTAGGACTTTGCCTCACCCCCTTACGGGAATCAAAATTCCCTACCTATTCCACGCATGCGCAGTAGGACGTGTGACACGGCTGCAGCTGGTGCATGACGAACCTGCACCGGAAATGACGTAGGTAGGTGGGGTAGGGTTTTCTGATAGAACACCGGCAAAAAAAAAAAAAACTGACAAAAAAAAAATGTTAGCCTATAGTTCTACTTTAAATCTATAGCCTAATTCCAGCCTTCTTTTTATTTTAGATTGGGAGGAGTGGAGAAGAGGTCAAATTTCTTCCAGGGTTTAGGTTCTGTCTGTGTTCCTATTGCGGAGATAGTTTCCTCACTTCCTGTCCCCGTGACACCCACACAAGAAATGGTGGTAGTGGTTGTCACCAGCACAGGAATAAAAACATTGTTGGAAGTTCTGACCCTTCATTTCTTGTCTGTGTCCCTGTTAGAAAGATTTCCCGTCACTTCTGGTCCTGACGAGAAATGCTAAAAAATCTCCACAGTAGGAACATTGGCTCCATCTCCCACCCACCCGATACCGATCCGTCCCTCACCCACGTGCTGTAAGTGACACCCGGGTGATACCGCTCCGTCTGGCATACGATCTCGGAGGTCACATGCGTGGTCATCGGGTGGGTGGGAGATGAAGCGGTCGAGAGACGGAGCAGTATTGAGTGGATGCCGAATGGATCGGTATCACCCGGGCAAGTGGGTGAGAGATACCGATCTGCCAGCAGATCTGCTAATGTGGAATTGCTTATATCTTTAATTTGTACGTATGTGAGTGGCATATTCAATGACATTTGTAAACGGAATTATGCTATGTGACATCATTTTACCCTTACATGAGCAATATTTGGAATATCAGCCAGTTCCGGGGCCGATACAGACTTATCGGCAAAAGTCAATATCGGCCCTCGATATATCGGCCTTGCCGATAATCGGTCGATCTCTAATAGTTATACACAGACTGAGAATACCTTTTGGCCAGACTCATGCCTGTGTGCATGCCCGTGCGCATGTGTGCATGCTCGTGCCACTTGACTGGTGCCAAGCAGGCTGTTTAAAAATCACTGATGCACTAGGACTTTGCCTTATGGTCTACAGCGTTCCTGAATATCTGCTACCTGTTTCTGTGTTTGATCTCCTGTTGCTGTCCTTATCCATCTGACCACGCTTGAACTCTGCCTGTACAGACCCCTGGCTTGCCTTTTGACCACGTCTCTGCTGGCTCTCTCTGCCTGCCTGCTTCACTGTTGCCAACTCCCACCTGAACCTGACTACTCTCCTGCCTGCCATTCTGTTCCTGAGGTGCCTGCTAGTTACTGACCTGGCTTGCTTGACCCTGCTCTGTGTCTTGCCTGTGGCTACCATCCTTACCATGCCTGCTGACTGTCTGCCAGTGACCTATCAGTTTGCTGTCTCTGCTGCCCTGTGTTACAGTTCAGCCTTCATCTGAGTGCACACAGACTACTCATCTGCAGCTGTTTGCAAGAACTGCTAGGCACTGGTGCCACTCCAGGCTCTCGTGCCTTCTGTTACTTTGCTTTGCACCAAGCCGGAGGTGTGCAAAAATGCTTTCCTCTCCACGTCAGGCTCCCTCACCAGGTATGTGCAGTGGTGTATTTTGGTTTTGTGCCGCCCTAGGCAAAACTAAAATGGGGTGCCCCCTCCTTTGTAAATTTGCCCCACTACTTTTTAACGGATGTGACTCCTTCCAAAATTGAAGGACTACAAGTCCCAGCATGAACCCCTGAGATCTCAGAAGAGGGGGGGGGGGTGAGAGGGGGTGGGTGAGGGAGAGATGGGGTGGGTAAGGGAGGAAGAGAGAGGGGGGGTGAGAGGGGGTGAGGGAGAGAGAGAGGGGGGATAAGAGAGAAGGGGGGGATCAAATAGTGAGAGAGAGGGGGGATGATAGAGAGAGGGAGAGATGAGAGAGAGTGAGAGAGGAGGGATGAGAGAAAGAGGGATGTGAGAGAGGGGGGATGAGAGAGAGCGGGGGAGAGGGGGGGTGAGAGAGAGGGGGGATGATAGAGAGAGGGGGGATGAGAGAGAGAGAGGGGGGATGAGAAAGAGAGAGAGAGAGAGGGGGGATGAGAGAGAAAAAGAGAGGGGGTGAGAGAGAGAGGGGGTGAGAGAGGGAGGTGAGAGAGAGGGAGACAGGAGGGGTATGAGAGAGCGAGAGGGAGGGTGAGTGAGAGAGAGGGGGGTGAGAGAGGTGGCTCTAGCAACCAGTGGCCAATAAAGTCTCAGGTGGAGGGGGGGCGGCTTTTTTGCTGCCCCCCTGCAAAGTGCCGCCATAGGCCTGGGCCTTGTTGGCCAAGGCCAAAATACAGCACTGGGTATGTGACACAAAGACTGCAGTATCTATGACCACCAGATCTAACAATACCAAAGTCTTGACGAAGGGGGGGAGTCTAAATCCCCCGAAACATGTTAGCTATGTTTTATGTCGTCCAGTACTAAAGCAATCATTGTTCCTCAACAAACTTTAGCTACTAAGACTTTCTATTCACACATTTGCTCCTCATCCACCTCCACAAATACAAGGTGTGTCAGTTTTTATGATAAGAAATGCAAATTTAGTGGGGATTTCTAAATGTTTATAGCGAAATACGTCTGACCGAAAACATGGTGGAACAAAAATCCCATAGTTTGTTAATGGCTGCCCCAAATTGCTAAGAATAGGATTATCACAATGGTTGACTTACATGTCTCAATATCAGCAGAGGCCAGCTTTCCATTTGTGGCAAAGTGGATCCTGATGAATTTACCCTACAAAAAGAAATGGGAATCCAGATTTGATCGACTAAAGACAACAGCCTTCTGCAAGAATATAAAAAGTCAGGAATTTGAGATAAATAGCTCCAAACCTAAAAGGAATATTTTAACTTGCAGCAGGTGAAAAGGTCTGGGTTAAGGCAAGTAGACAATGGGGAAATTGACATATGTCTCCAAAATGGTTGCTGAGTGCCTGATAATCTGAGGTCTGAGGAACATGATTGTTCTTCCATGACCCCCATATCATGGAAATCCCTTCTACTATGAAAATTGTACCCTCAGCTCTTCCTCTCCAAACCTTCTGATGATGTTAGAGTGGGTAGGGAGGTACTCACTGCTTTTGCTACTATCGACACTATATTGCTAAATTAGAAACAGGGGTTGCAATTGTAACCGGGCCCCATGCTCCAGGGGGCCTGTGCTGCTCCCCTGTTCACCTGGATAGGAGGGGCGGCGGGGGCAGCATGTAGAGAAATCACTGTCCTGCTTTTTTCCTCCTGTAGCTGCAGGAGGAAAAAAATGGAGGAGATTGGTTCCCCTGTATGCTGCCTCCTATCCAGTTCACTTGTGTTCTGCTGTCTCTGGGCCCCTGTGTGCTCCCCTGGTCCCCCCCCCCTACTGTGCTGCCCCCCCCCCCCCACTGTGCTCCCTCCCCTCTCCTGCCGGCTGCTGCAGGGGATGTGTCACAATAGAGAACCAGGAAGGGGTCGGTAAATATGTAATTTACCAGCTCCTTTCTTTTCTGAATGGACAGAGTCATAGTCAGTGACATGTAAAAAAAATAAAATAAAATGATATAAAATAATACAATTGAAATACCAAAAAATAAAAACTACTGACACCAGAGATGGCAGGAAGGGGGCCTACTGCAGAACTTGTGAAAGGGTCCTACTGCAGGACCGTAATCAAGGGCCCCGCAATGAGAGTAAAGGGCCCCAGGATCAGTGGGAAGAGCCCAAGGCTTGAAGGGAAGGGCCTCGGCTAGGGGCCCGGGGTCCCTTCATGGTTTCTTGCACCGGGGCCCTGAAGGTTCTAGTTACCCCTCTGATTAGAAAGGTGTGAATGTACATCTTGTACAGGCCTTGTGATATATAAGAGAGTTTAATTGAAGAAACCATGACCTTTATTGGTTGAACCAGATAGACGTGAGTCTTTTTTTCAGCCTGGCTAAATATGTAACTGTGATAACGGAACTTACAAAGCGGGAAGAGTTGTCATTTCTGACCGTCTTGGCGTTACCAAAGGCCTCCAGCAGAGGGTTGGCCTGGATGATTTGATCCTCCAGAGTCCCCTATAGAAGACATATAGAGTTGGTAATATTAGGTGATATTAGTTATGTTTAACTGTTGTGCAGGTTGGTGATTTGGCTTAAGTAATAGAAATTCACAAAAATATAGTGCTATATTGCTTTCCAATATCCGACCATATCACAGAATTGTAAACATTATACCTTGTTAGAGGAATTATCTATACATTATACCATGCTATATGAATGGTCTACACATTATACTCCGCTATGTGAATGGTGTATACATTATGCCATGCTATGTGAATGGTCTATACATTATACCATGCTATGCAGTGCTGTATTTTGGCCTAGGCCAACAAGGCCCAGGCCTAGGGCGGCACTTTGCAGGGGGGGCAGCCAAAAAGTTGCCCCCCCCCCCTGCACCTGAGACTTTATTGGCCATTGGTTGCTAGAGCCGCCTCTCTCACCCCCCTCTCTCTCACCCCCCCCCCCCTCTCTCTCTCTCACACCCCTCCTGTCTCTCTCCCTCTCTCTCATCTCCCTCTCTCACCCCCTCTCTCTCTCTCACCCCCTCTCTCTCTCTCACCCCCTCTCTCTCTCACCCCCCTCTCTCTCTCACCCCCCTCTCTCTTTCTCTCTCCCATTCCTCTCTCTCTATCATCCCCCCTCTCTCATCCCTCCTCTCTCCCCCCTCTCTTGCTCTCTCTCTCTCATCCCTCCCTCTCTCTCTCACCCTCCCTCTCTCTCTCATCCCTCCCTCTCTCTATCACCCCCCCTCTCTCTATCATCCCCCCTCTCTCTCTCATCCCTCCCTCTCTCTATCATCCCCCCCTCTCTCTATCATCCCTCCCTCTCTCTATCATCCCCCCTCTCTCTATCATCCCCTCTCTCTCATCCTCTCTCTCACTCTTTGACCCCCTCCCTCTCTCTCATCCCCCCCTCTCTCTCTCACCCCCCCTCCTTCATCCCCCTCTCTCTCTCCCTCGCTCACCCCCTCTCATCCCCCCTCTCTCTCCCCCTCCCTCACCCACCCCCCTCTCTCCCTCACCCACCCCCTCTCACCCCCCCCTCTTGTGAGATCTCAGGGGTTCATGCTGGGACTTGTAGTCCTTCAATTTTGGAAGGAGTCACATCCGTTAAAAAAGGAGTGGGGCAAATTTACAAAGGGGGGGGGCGCCCAATTTTAGTTTTGCCTAGGGCAGCACAAAACCAAAATACACCACTGATGCTATGTGAATGGTCTATATGTTATATATTGCTATGTGAATGGTGTATACATTATACCATGCTATGTGAATGGTCTACACATTATACACCGCTTTGTGAATGATCTATATGTTATATATTGCTATGTGAATGGTGTATACATTATACCATGCTAGGTGAATGGTCTATACATTATACCATGCTAGGTGAATGGTATATACATTATACATTGCTATACGAATGGTATATACATTATACATAGCTATACGAATGGTATATACATTATACATAGCTATACGAATGGTATATACATTATACATTGCTATACGAATGGTATATACATTATATGTTGCTGTGTGAATAGTCCAAAAGTTATAGGTTGCTATGTGAATGGTCTATACTTTATACATTGCTATGTGAATGGTCTATATGTTATATATTGCTATGTGAATGGTCTATATGTTATATATTGTTATGTGAATGCTCTATACCAGGGGTCTCCACATTTTCCAAGCAAGGGGGCCTGTTTACTGTCCTTAAGGTTTTAAGATGGCCGACTGTGACATTAGAAGTAGAAAATGCCCAATCATCAGTTCCCCATCATTGCTTTTATTGGGAGGAATAGTGCCCCATTGATAGTGTCAGTAGGGGCAATAAATACAGGGGTGTAAGTGATTCAACCTTCTCCCATCCAAGTAGGGGGAATGGTGCTCCATCACTGGTGTCAGTTGGTGGAATAGAGCCTTGAGGGCCAGATAAAGGCAAGCAAATGGCCACATGTGGCCCCCAGGCTGCAGTTTGGAGACCATTACTCTATACTTTATGCCTTGCTATGTAAATGCTCTATACATTATACTTAACTATCTGAATTAGCTATACATTATACTGTGTTTTGTGAATTTTGTATACATTATACCTTGAAATGGGACTTCTCTATACTTTATACTTTGCTATATGACTTGTATATGCAATATTCCTTGCTACAATCATTGTACGTGTATATACATTATTCCTTGCTATGGGAATTGCATATACACTATACTTTGCTATTTGAATTATCTATATGTTATACCTTTCATGTGAACTATCAATACATTATACCTTGCTATGTGAATGCTCTATATATAATACTTAACTATGTGAATTAGCTATACATTATACCGCGTTTTGTGAATTTTGTATACATTATACCTTGAAATGGGATTTCTCTATACATTATACTTTGCTATGTGACTTGTATATGCAATATTCCTTGCTACAGTGATTGTCCGTGTATATACATTATACCTTGCTATGGGAATTGCATAT
Source organism: Pelophylax lessonae (assembly GCF_965119305.1). Taxonomy (NCBI): domain Eukaryota; kingdom Metazoa; phylum Chordata; class Amphibia; order Anura; family Ranidae; genus Pelophylax; species Pelophylax lessonae. Next base: position 10,194,604 of record NC_138778.1, on the reverse strand, counting down.
ACACTATACTTTGCTTTGTGAATTATCTATATATTATACCAGGGGCTTAACTACAGGGGTTGCAATTGCAACCGGGCCCCATGCTGCGGCTCCCTGTACACCTGGATAGGAGGGGGGCAGGGGCAGCATGTAAAGAAATCACTGTCCTCCTTTTTCCTCCTGTAGCTGCACCACCGTGGGGGGGCCCCAAGATGGCAGGAAGGGAGCCCACTGCAGAACTTGTGAAAGGGTCCCGCAACGAAAGTAAAGTGCCCCAGGATCAGTGGGAAGAGCCCCAGGCTTGAAGGGAAGGGCCCGGCCGGCGGTCCAGGGGGCCCTTCATGGTTTCTTGCACCGGGGCCCTGAAGGTTCTAGTTACGTTACGCCTCTGTATTATACCTTTTTTTATGTAAACTATCAATATATTATAGAAATAGTAATATTGGTCCCAAAGCACATGACAAATATTAGTAGCGCAAAAGTGTGACTAAATAAATTCTAGGCACAAGCAAATGGAACTGACAATAAAATGCTGATCACTAAAATCAATCCAGTCACTGGCATATAAAACCTAGTCACTGGCGCATTTAAAAGTCCCAAAGTCCATTCAGCCTCAGATGCAGGAACTGAAATAATTGTTCAGATAACTGTATAATGCACCATGGATCCACATAGCCGTGAAGTGTATAAGGATCACCACTATTCCACCACCAAGTGCCGGGATTAGTAATGTATGGCAACTCACCAGACCTCCATGCTCATAATCTCTCGAGAATGAGCTCTCAGCGTGTTTGAACAACAATGTGGTCAGATGAAGGAATCAGCCATCTAGTACACCAATCGATCATCACTGCCCAGGTACTCAAAACATGTGGGGAAATAAATAGAGCCTCCACTAGTGCAATAAGTCAAACCAGTCGCTTATTCAAGCATAAATAAAATATTGCACTCACTTGTAATATGGAGGTTACAGGCACATCAATACATATGGCTGTGAGGATAAACCGCCGTCGCCGTCATTGCCCAGCTCCACGCCAAGGCAAAACACTCCGGAAGTTCTCTCGGGACACCGAATACGTCACCTGGCCATGCCCCGACGCGTTTTGTAACTTCCGACTTCAACAGGGGGCGTTACAAGTGAGTGCAATATTTTATTTATGCTTGAATAAACGACTGGTTTGACTTATTGCACTAGTGGAGGCTCTATTTCCCCACATGTTTTGAGTACCTGGGCAGTGATGATCGATTGGTGTACTAGATGGCTGATTCCTTCATCTGACCACATTGTTGTTCAAACACGCTGAGAGCTCATTCTCGAGAGATTATGAGCATGGAGGTCTGGTGAGTTGCCATACATTACTAATCCCGGCACTTGGTGGTGGAATAGTGGTGATCCTTATACACTTCACGGCTATGTGGATCCATGGTGCATTATACAGTTATCTGAACAATTATTTCAGTTCCTGCATCTGAGGCTGAATGGACTTTGGGACTTTTAAATGCGCCAGTGACTAGGTTTTATATGCCAGTGACTGGATTGATTTTAGTGATCAGCATTTTATTGTCAGTTCCATTTGCTTGTGCCTAGAATTTATTTAGTCACACTTTTGCGCTACTAATATTTGTCATGTGCTTTGGGACCAATATTACTATTTCTATTTATTCATTTTACAAGTAGCAGCATTTTGTTTAGTGGTCTACTGGTACATACAGTTGACACCTCCTAAAGCGCAGAGTATTCTCTTTTGGTACTTGGGCGGCTCTGTGAGAATATAATTTGTTGGTATCAATACATTATACCTTGCTATGTGAATTATATATATTTTATGCCTTGCTTGCTTTGAGCCTTCTCCATACAATTGACCTTGTTATGTACATTATATATAAATTATAACTTGCTATGTGTTTGTGGTTTATACAATATACCTTGTTTTTTGCAGCGGCTTCTTCCTTCTTTTTATCACCAACAGCGGCAATTGTTGCGAAGTATTGGATGACACGTTTAGTGTTCACAGTCTTTCCGGCACCGGATTCTCCACTGTCAGAGAAAAAATATTATGATGTCACTTGGCCAACCAGTAGACAGGTACTCAATAATGGACAACTACATACAAAACTGAAGATAAATCCTAAAGATAATCTGTCACCATAATCATACAGGGCAAAGTGCCAGGTCCTCTTGAAAACCCTATGGACACCTTCAAGTTCGCCTGTCATTACTAAGGATCATGGTCCTGCGGTCTCTGGACAGCCCAAGGAACTCTTTTGGTTTTTGCTTTTACATAGCGTACTCTCGTGAGTATGATGTGGTTTTAACAATTTTCCAATAAATATCTTATGGTAAAGCTCTAGGTCGGTGTGCCCTTCTCTTGTTTTTTGCTTTCAGTTTGTGTGGATACCCATCATCCTGAGAGGGCACCAAGACTTCAGATGGCAACATTGTAGCCATTGCATCTCTGGCCTATTTGCAACATTTGAGCGCAGGAGACATTTACTTGCCCATTTCACCATCTACTGATACCGTATTTCCCTGGCATTTCATGTATCCGTTAGAACTCTCATAAATACCCGGTGCTTCCAGTAGAGGGGGAGCGTGTGATTTTTTCCTCTCCCTCCCAGGATTCAGTGCTCAGTCCTAAGCAGCCAATCACCAAGCCCGATCACTGTCCCATGGGAAGAGGAGGAGAGCATTAACCCTGTGTAAGCTCTTAAGACCTGGGGTTGAACATATCAGTGCCACATCAGATTTATTGTCACAAAATCTGCAAATCTAATGTTTAGCAACCTAGCAATCAATAAAAATGGATTAGTATAGGAGGGTACATACGTGATGAGGATAGACTGGTTTTCACGATCTGGAGAAGGAGAGAAATTTAATTATTTCACAAACAATGTAAAAGTTTAGCCATGCTACATATAAACAATACATACAATGTGATAGTTTGGGGTTTTTATATATCTGTTGTATATTTTTGTGACATTGTCACTCCTAGCAAGAAGGTTTGGGGTGGAGAAAGCCCCCAAAATATCCCTAAATGTGTGTGAAATGACTTCCAATAAATTCCCTGCTGTGTGTGAGACAACTTCCAACTCATTCCCTACTGTGTGTGACAACAACTCCCAACATATCCCCTACTGTGTGTGACAACAACTCCCAACATATCCCCTACTGTGTGTGACAACGACTCCCAACATATCCCCTACTGTGTGTGACAACAACTCCCAACATATCCCCTACTGTGTGTGATAACAACTCCCAACATATCCCCTACTGTGTGTGACAACAACTCCCAACATATCCCCTACTGTGTGTGATGACAACTCCCAACATATCCCCTACTGTGTGTGATGACAACTCCCAATATACTGTATCCCTTATTGTGTGTGACAACAACTCCCAACATATCCCCTACTGTGTGTGATTACAACTCCCAACATATCCCCTACTGTGTGTGACAACAACTCCCAACATATCCCCTACTGTGTGTGACAACAACTCCCAACATATCCTCTACTGTGTGTGACAACAACTCCCAACATATCCCCTACTGTGTGTGATAACAACTCCCAACATATCCCCTACTGTGTGTGACAACAACTCCCAACATATCCCCTACTGTGTGTGATAACAACTCCCAACATATCCCCTACTGTGTGTGACAACAACTCCCAACATATCCTCTACTGTGTGTGATAACAACTCCCAACATATCTCCTACTCTGTGTGAGACAACTCTCAACATATTCTTTACTGTGTGTGAGACAACTCCCAACATATCCCCTACTGTGTGTGAGACAACTCCCAACATATCCCCTACTCTGTGTGAGACAACTCTCAACATATTCTTTACTGTGTGTGAGACAACTCCCAACATATCTCCTACTGTGTGTGAGACAACTCCCAACATATCTCCTACTGTGTGTGACAACAACTCCCAACATATCCCCTACTCTGTGTGAGACAACTCTCAACATATTCTTTACTGTGTGCGAGACAACTCCCAACATATCCCCTACTGTGCAAGACAACTCCCAATATATCCCCAACTGAGTGTGCGGAAACAACTCCCAACATATCCCCTACTGTGTGTGATAACAACTCCCAACATATCCCCTACTGTGTGTGACACAACTCTCAACATATCTCCTACTGTGTGTGAGACAACTCCCAACATATCCCCTACTGTGTGTGACACAACTCCCAACATATCCCCTACTGTGTGTGACACAACTCCCAACATATCCCCTACTGTGTGTGACACAACTCCCAACATATCTCCTACTGTGTGTGAGACAACTCCCAACATATCCCCTACTGTGTGTGACAGCTCCCAATATGTCCCCTGCCGTGTGCAAGATAACTCCCAACATACCATCTACTGTGTTTCGAGACAACTCCCAACATATCCCCTACTGTGTGTGAGACAACTTCCAACATATCCCCTACTGTGTGTGACAACAACTCCCAACATATCCCTACTGTGTGCGACAACAACTCCCAACATATTCCCTACTATGTGTTACAACAACTCCCAACATATCCCCTACTGTGTGTGACAACCACTCCCAACATATCCTCTACTGTGTGTGACAACAACTCCCAACATATCCCCTACTGTGTGTGACAACAACTCCCAACATATCCCCTACTGTGTGTGAGACAACTCCCAACATATCCCCTACTCTGTGTGAGACAACTCCCAACATATCCCCTACTCTGTGTGAGACAACTCCCAACATATCCCCTACTCTGTGTGAGACAACTCCCAACATATCCCCTATTGTATGCAAGGGAACTCCCAACATACAGTATACATTATGCCAAAGATCTCCCAACAGCTCCCCTACTGTGTTTGGAGACAACTCCCAACATATCCCCTACTGTGTGTGACAACACCTAATATATCCTCTACTGTGTGCAAGATAACTCCCAACATATTCCCTACTGTGTGTAATAAAAACTTAAAACATATTTCCTACTGTGTGTGAGACAACTCTCAAAATATCCCCTACTGTGTTGGAGACAACTGGATGGAAGGAAGGCAGGATAGATGGATGAATGGTTGGATGGAAGAAAGGATGGATAAATGCATTGATGGATAGAAAGAAGAAAGGATGGATGGATGGATGGATGAAGAAGCAGGATTCGCTGTGACTCACCAGTCAGCATGAACTGATAGGCGTTATCAGAGATGGAGAAGATGTGAGGTGGGGCCTCCTGACGCTTCTTGCCGCGGTAGGCATCAACCACCTCTGGGTTGTACACAGGCAGCCACTTGTAGGGGTTGACAGTGACACAGAAGAGGCCGGAGTAAGTCTGGAAAATAGAGAATAGTAAAATAGCGCACCTTTTCCTCAATTCACACACAGAGTTTGGCTTGGCCCTGCCCCAACCACTCCCCCCCCCCCCCCACAACTCTGCTCTTTCCTCATTGGCCCACTGGCTGTGATTGACAGCAGTAGGAGCCAATGCCTCCCGCTGCTTTGTGAGCCAATGAGGAGAGAGAGACAAAGGAGAGCCGCTGCACTCATGCACATCGCTGGATCGAGATGAGGCTCAGGTAAGTATAAGGGGGTGCTGGGGAGGAGCTGCACCCAGAAGTTTTTTTACCTTAATGCCTTCTGTCTTTAACAATGTCATTAGCATGTTGATGAGGAGGGAGGGAGGAACCAGGGAAGGAAAAATATAGGCAGAATAAACTTTGGCTTTAAATCTATGATGCTTTAGTAGAAAGTTGGATGGAGTTGGGTGCTCAGACTGCTACAGATAACTAATCAGAATGGCTGCTCCCTGTGTAAATTTCCTATTAGTATATTTAATTTGCATACTGATGCACACCCCCCACAATGCAGTCTTCCCGTGTGCTCCAAAGACTTACGTAGATCATCCAGGCTGCGTAACGTTCTTTGAGGTTATACAGGACGGCCGGCTCGTTCAGGTGAGTCATCATGGCCATGTCTTCAATCTTATCGTACTTGGGTGGATTCATGGGGAAGATTTGGTCATCCTTCACTGTTAGAGTCTAAAGGAAAATAGGGGAATAAGAAGGTGCACTATAAGCTTAAAACAAGCAGCTGATTGGCTGTGGTGGGAGCCCACGCCCATCGCTCTCAGTACTCGCGGTATATACCTGTCCGCCCTCGGTCTTCACAGTCGCCTTCCCTCCTTCCTTGCTGATCAGCGTGCCCTTAACATACGCTTCTTTAGCTTCTGCCACAAACACAGAAGTCCTGGCGTCGAACGGCTTGTTCTGGGCTTCAATCCGCTCCTTCTCACCTTTCCTGAGGAAGGGGGCAGCCAGCCCGAACACCGCCATCTCCGCGTCCGAACTCATGGTAGAAGATTATGGAGGGGGATTTCTACAGCACTGAATTTCTCTGTCTAAAATAAGAGACCATAATGTCAGTGGGACACATTGCCAATTACATCGACATCTCAGACCATCCACCGCAGTCCAATTTTGTAGTAGAAGAAGATGAAATCCCCAAACTGGTTGACATTTAGGTTGCTCTAAGAACTGACATTGTCTTTTTTTTTTATAAAAGAAAGTCGTTGTTTTAAATTTTTTTTCCCCCCGTGTTGCATCAAGGCAATGCAGATCCTCTACAGCCTATTTGCAGCCACTTTATGGCATGGCAATTTTCAGGGTGGGTTTCCTAACGGTGACAACAGTGGACCTTGCCTGTGTAATGTGTGTTGAAATGGCCACTTGTAGTCTCCATCGGATCGCATTGGTGGCAGGAAGACAGTGCAGCAACACAGTTGGTAGACTGGGAAATAGTGTTGTCACTAGGGATGATCGAACTTTTGAAAAGTTTGGTTCGACCAGAACACCCGAATTTCCCAAAAGTTCGGTTCGGATTCCAGAACCCCATTGAAATCAATGGGACTCGAACTTCTGGAATCAAAAAACACCCCTTTTGAAGCCCTAAAACCCAATAAATGCCCCTAAAAAGTGCCTAGGGTTCTGGGTCATGCCCCAGGGACTATGAATCAGGCAAAAAAAAGTTCTTAAAAATTGTCGTTTTTGATATATATATGTATATATGTATACCCCTAACCCAGAATCTGCATAGTGGGGTCACCCTGACATGGCAGAGTTCGGTCCTCCTGACATGGCAGAGTCAGTTCACCCTAAACTACACTACGGTCACCCTGACATGGCAGAGTCAGGTCACCTAAACTACACTACGGTCACCCTGACACCTAAAGCTATCCCTACAAAAACTCGATTTTTTAATCTATACTATAGTGGTATATAGTACCCTAACTACACTGCATATCCCTTTCCTCACACTAATAATTGCAAAATGACACTGGAGCAACACAAATGCTTCCACTCTCTTCCGCAGCCTCTGTATTACAGTGCTAGAGTTTTGGCGGGGCTAGGTTATATACTGGGGGGCGTATGGGGGGCGTATTCACTCCTGATTGGCCTCTGGACCCCGTATTCACTCCAATCACATTTTACTGATGTTTCTGGGCCATTAATGGGCTTTTAAAGCCCAGTTCCTGTCCCATTGCATTTTGGGCGGTTCTGGTGGCCGAATTCCGAACTTTTACCGCAAAAAGTTCGGAATTCGGCCGAATTTCGAACACCCAATGTTCGGGTCGAACTGATGGTCAACCCGAACCATTCAATCATCCCTAGTTGTCACTCTATAACAGGAAATGCCTGAAAAATTACCTTCATGGCAGGAACCCCTGGGGATTATTCTAATAAAAGATGCAGATTTTAAAAGTTTGAAATGGCATGCTAAAGCGTCTATGAGATTCCTGTAATTGGGGTTATATTTACTTTAAATATTAATATTATCAATTACATTGCAGACCTGATGATGGTGCTCCTTCGTGGAGCTAATAATATGGAGCGTTCTCTGTCTTTAGCCCCCTCCCATTTCCTTCCCTATTACAATATATTATTGCATAATCTTGATGAAGAATATTCAGCATATGACACTTCCGGGAGTGTCAGATTTATTTTCACAAACCCCCCCCCCCCCCTCCTCCTCTGCACCTATTGGATTCATCATCTTCTGCATCACTACTGTGTCCTGTAGTGGTGAAGGGGCCAGTGGAAGGAACCATGTAGTGCAGAGGGGGGACCAGGAATCAGACACTCCTGAAAGCATTGATTGCCAAAGTTCTTCCATAGGTGTGCGCAGCCCATTGCATTAGGGTGTGCACCCCAAAGTTTAAATACACATGCATGTGTTTGCCTACATGTATATGGCCCCGATACATTACTCTCCCTGCTGGCAAAGTGAAATTGAAGTGTGTGGCACTTCTCTTATGGCAGAGCAGGTCCGAGGGAGATCTTTCCCATCTCCTCACTGGCAAACAGAGCGATAATGATAATGTGCCCTAGGTGATTAGGGTGTGCACAGGCACACCCGGCACACCCTGTGCGCACGCCTATGAGTTCTTCAAATGGCTGTTTGTGGTGGCAAAGATAGACAACGCGGGTGGCAAGACAGGTCATTATTAATTATTTTCTTTGCATGGTGACTATATTTTTAAGATGATAACTTTAGTGATGCAGTCCATTTAAAGAGGTCTTCTGCCTTGACCTTTTATTTCTAGAATTCTCTACTACTATCCTTCAGTTCTGTTTTTTTCAGGTATAAATTTCTGTGCCATCAGCCAGAGGTGCTCTGAGGACCTGGGATACAGTTCCTATCATCTCTGTGTCCAGGGGGTAGGATATGGAAGATGTATGTTCCTTGGCATCATAATTTATGTACACTAAATTACCAAAAGCAAGGTCCATAAAGACATGGATGAGCGAGTTTGGGGTGGAGGAACTTGACTGGCCTGCACAGAGTCCTGAACTCAACCCGATAGAACACCTTTGGGACGAATTAGAGCGCAGACTGCGAGCCAGGCCTTCTCGTCCAACATCAGTGCCTGACCTCACAAATGTGCTTCTGGAAGAATGGTCAAACATTCCCATAGACACACTCCTAAACCTTGTGGACGGCCTTCCCAGAAGAGTTGAAGCTGTTATAGCTGCAAAGGGTGGAGCCAACTCAATATTGAATCCTACGGACTAAGACTGGGATGCCATTAAAGTTCATGTGTGTGTAAAGGCAGGCGTCCCAATACTTTTGGTAATATAGTGTATATTGCTCTCCTAGATGGTAGAGATGCAATCATGAAAAGCACAGAAGACTGGCGAAGAGAAGAATGGATGCTGGCAGAGAACAGATAAACCGATATTTATAATCAAAGAAATGATTTGGTTAGGCGGTGGAAATTGCTTGTAAATTAAAGTCTTTTACTGGCAGCCAAGGAGGGAAATGATCATCTGGTGAGCTTGGATGGAACGTTGGGAATGTGGCAGCTGCTCATTCAGTGATCCTCTTCCCAACGCTTGTCTGCTCTCATCTCTCCACCGTGTCCCAGCTTGCAGAATAAAGGACCGCATGACAAGGAAACCGCCACCGCCACACCGGACAAATCTACAACCTATTACATGTACCCCCCTGGGTCAATCATATCTGTTACAATGTATTTCACTGGATCCTCCATAGTCTGTTATAATGTATCCCCCAAGAGTCATCTATGACTTATTATAATGTATCTCCCAGGGTCCTCTGCATTCTGTTACAATGTATCCCATGGGGTCCTCTACAGCCTGTTACAATGTATCCCATGGGGTCCTCTACAACCTGGTACAATGTATCCCCTGGGGTCATCATTAGCCTGGGTCAATGTATCCCCCGGGGCTCCTCTACAACCTGGTACAATGTATCCCCCCTGGGCTCCTCTACAACCTGGTACAATGTATCCCCCCGGACTCCTCTACAACCTGGTACAATGTATCCCCCTGGGGCTCCTCTACAACCTGTTACAATGTATCCCCCTGGGGCTCCTCTACAACCTGGTACAATGTATCCCCCCCGGGGCTCCTCTACAACCTGGTACAATGTATCCCCCCGGGGCTCCTCTACAACCTGGTACAATGTATCCACCTGGGGCTCCTCTACAACCTGGTACAATGTATCCACCTGGGGCTCCTCTACAACCTGGTACAATGTATCCCCCCTGGGCTCCTCTACAACCTGGTACAATGTATCCCCCCGGGGCTCCTCTACAACCTGGTACAATGTATCCCCCCGGGGCTCCTCTACAACCTGGTACAATGTATCCACCTGGGGCTCCTCTACAACCTGGTACAATGTATCCCCCTGGGGCTCCTCTACAACCTGGTACAATGTATCCCCCCCGGGGCTCCTCTACAACCTGGTACAATGTATCCACCTGGGGCTCCTCTACAACCTGGTACAATGTATCCACCTGGGGCTCCTCTACAACCTGGTACAATGTATCCCCCTGGGGCTCCTCTACAACCTGTTACAATGTATCCCCCTGGGGGTCCTCTACAACCTGGTACAATGTATCCCCCCGGGGCTCCTCTACAACCTGTTACAATGTATCCCCCTGGGGGTCCTCTACAACCTGGTACAATGTATCCCCCCGGGGCTCCTCTACAACCTGGTACAATGTATCCCCCTGGGGCTCCTCTACAACCTGGTACAATGTATCCCCCCGGGGCTCCTCTACAACCTGGTACAATGTATCCCCCCGGGGCTCCTCTACAACCTGTTACAATGTATCCCCCTGGGGGTCCTCTACAACCTGGTACAATGTATCCCCCCGGGGCTCCTCTACAACCTGTTACAATGTATCCCCCCCGGGCTCCTCTATAACCTGGTACAATGTATCCCCCCGGGGCTCCTCTACAACCTGGTACAATGTATCCCCCCCGGGCTCCTCTATAACCTGGTACAATGTATCCCCCTGGGGCTCCTCTACAACCTGGTACAATGTATCCCCCCGGGGCTCCTCTACAACCTGGTACAATGTATCCCCCCCGGGCTCCTCTATAACCTGGTACAATGTATCCCCCCGGGGCTCCTCTACAACCTGGTACAATGTATCCCCCCGGGGCTCCTCTACAACCTGGTACAATGTATCCCCCCGGGGCTCCTCTACAACCTGGTACAATGTATCCCCCCCCCCGGGGCTCCTCTACAACCTGGTACAATGTATCCCCCCGGGGCTCCTCTACAACCTGGTACAATGTATCCCCCCTGGGCTCCTCTACAACCTGGTACAATGTATCCCCCCGGGGCTCCTCTACAACCTGGTACAATGTATCCCCCCGGGGCTCCTCTACAACCTGGTACAATGTATCCCCCCCGGGGCTCCTCTACAACCTGGTACAATGTATCCACCTGGGGCTCCTCTACAACCTGGTACAATGTATCCACCTGGGGCTCCTCTACAACCTGGTACAATGTATCCCCCTGGGGCTCCTCTACAACCTGTTACAATGTATCCCCCTGGGGGTCCTCTACAACCTGGTACAATGTATCCCCCCGGGGCTCCTCTACAACCTGTTACAATGTATCCCCCTGGGGGTCCTCTACAACCTGGTACAATGTATCCCCCCGGGGCTCCTCTACAACCTGGTACAATGTATCCCCCTGGGGCTCCTCTACAACCTGGTACAATGTATCCCCCCGGGGCTCCTCTACAACCTGGTACAATGTATCCCCCCGGGGCTCCTCTACAACCTGTTACAATGTATCCCCCTGGGGGTCCTCTACAACCTGGTACAATGTATCCCCCCGGGGCTCCTCTACAACCTGTTACAATGTATCCCCCCCGGGCTCCTCTATAACCTGGTACAATGTATCCCCCCGGGGCTCCTCTACAACCTGGTACAATGTATCCCCCCCGGGCTCCTCTATAACCTGGTACAATGTATCCCCCTGGGGCTCCTCTACAACCTGGTACAATGTATCCCCCCGGGGCTCCTCTACAACCTGGTACAATGTATCCCCCCCGGGCTCCTCTATAACCTGGTACAATGTATCCCCCCGGGGCTCCTCTACAACCTGGTACAATGTATCCCCCCGGGGCTCCTCTACAACCTGGTACAATGTATCCCCCCGGGGCTCCTCTACAACCTGGTACAATGTATCCCCCCCCCCCGGGGCTCCTCTACAACCTGGTACAATGTATCCCCCCGGGGCTCCTCTACAACCTGGTACAATGTATCCCCCCCCGGGGCTCCTTTACAACCTGGTACAATGTATCCCCCCGGGGCTCCTCTACAACCTGGTACAATGTATCCCCCCGGGGCTCCTCTACAACCTGGTACAATGTATCCCCCTGGGGCTCCTCTACAACCTGGTACAATGTATCCCCCCCCCCCCCGGGGCTCCTTTACAACCTGGTACAATCTATCCCCCCGGAGCTCCTCTACAACCTGGTACAATGTATCCCCCCCCCCCCCCGGGGCTCCTTTGCAACCTGGTACAATCTATCCCCCCGGAGCTCCTCTACAACCAGGTACAATGTATCCCCCCGGGGCTCCTCTACAACCTGGTACAATGTATCCCCCTGGGACTCCTCTACAACCTGGTACAATGTATCCCCCTGGAGCTCCTCTACAACCCGGTACAATGTATCCCCCCGGGGCTCCTCTACAACCTGGTACAATGTATCCCCCCGGGGCTCCTCTACAACCTGGTACAATGTATCCCCCTGGGGCTCCTCTACAACCTGATACAATGTATCCCCCCGGGGCTCCTCTAAAATCTGGTACAATGTATCCCCTCGGGTCTCCTCTACAACCTGGTACAATGTACATCCCCGGGGCTCTTCTTCTACAACCTGGTACAATGTATCCCCCCGGGTCTCCTCTACAACCTGGTACAATGTATCCCCCCGGAGCTCCTCTACAACCTGGTACAATGTATCCCCCCGGGGCTCCTCTACAACCTGGAACAATGTATCCCCCCGGGGCTACTCTACAACCTGGTACAATGTAACCCCCCTGGGGCTCCTCTACAACCTGGTACAATGTATCCCCCCGGGGCTCCTCTACAACCTGGTACAATGTATCCCCCCCGGGCTCCTCTATAACCTGGTACAATGTATCCCCCCGGGGCTCCTGTACAACCTGGTACAATGTATCCCCCCCGGGCTCCTCTATAACCTGGTACAATGTATCCCCCTGGGGCTCCTCTACAACCTGGTACAATGTATCCCCCCGGGGCTCCTCTACAACCTGGTACAATGTATCCCCCCGGGGCTCCTCTACAACCTGGTACAATGTATTCCCCCCCCCCCCGGGGCTCCTTTACAACCTGGTACAATGTATCCCCCTGGGGCTCCTCTACAACCTGGTACAATGTATCCCCCCGGGGCTCCTCTACAACCTGGTACAATGTATCCCCCTGGGGCTCCTCTACAACCTGGTACAATGTATCCCCCCCCCCGGGGCTCCTTTACAACCTGGTACAATCTATCCCCCCGGAGCTCCTCTACAACCTGGTACAATGTATCCCCCCGGGGCTCCTCTACAACCTGGTACAATGTATCCCCCTGGGGCTCCTCTGCAACCTGGTACAATGTATCCCCCCGGGGCTCCTCTACAACCTGGTACAATGTATCCCCCCCGGGCTCCTCTATAACCTGGTACAATGTATCCCCCCGGGGCTCCTCTACAACCTGGTACAATGTATCCCCCGGGGCTCCTCTACAACCTGGTACAATGTATCCCCCCGGGGCTCCTCTACAACCTGGTACAATGTATCCCCCCCCGGGGCTCCTTTACAACCTGGTACAATGTATCCCCCCGGGGCTCCTCTACAACCTGGTACAATGTATCCCCCCGGGGCTCCTCTACAACCTGGTACAATGTATCCCCCTGGGGCTCCTCTACAACCTGGTACAATGTATCCCCCCCCCCCGGGGCTCCTTTACAACCTGGTACAATCTATCCCCCCGGAGCTCCTCTACAACCTGGTACAATGTATCCCCCCCCCCGGGGCTCCTTTACAACCTGGTACAATCTATCCCCCCGGAGCTCCTCTACAACCTGGTACAATGTATCCCCCCGGGGCTCCTCTACAACCTGGTACAATGTATCCCCCTGGGGCTCCTCTACAACCTGGTACAATGTATCCCCCCTGGGCTCCTCTATAACCTGGTACAATGTATCCCCCTGGGGCTCCTCTACAACCTGGTACAATGTATCCCCCCGGGGCTCCTCTACAACCTGGTACAATGTATCCCCCCCGGGCTCCTCTATAACCTGGTACAATGTATCCCCCCGGGGCTCCTCTACAACCTGGTACAATGTATCCCCCCGGGGCTCCTCTACAACCTGGTACAATGTATCCCCCCGGGGCTCCTCTACAACCTGGTACAATGTATTCCCCCCCCCCCGGGGCTCCTTTACAACCTGGTACAATGTATCCCCCTGGGGCTCCTCTACAACCTGGTACAATGTATCCCCCCGGGGCTCCTCTACAACCTGGTACAATGTATCCCCCTGGGGCTCCTCTACAACCTGGTACAATGTATCCCCCCCCCCCCGGGGCTCCTTTACAACCTGGTACAATCTATCCCCCCGGAGCTCCTCTACAACCTGGTACAATGTATCCCCCCGGGGCTCCTCTACAACCTGGTACAATGTATCCCCCTGGGGCTCCTCTGCAACCTGGTACAATGTATCCCCCCGGGGCTCCTCTACAACCTGGTACAATGTATCCCCCTGGGGCTCCTCTGCAACTTGTTATAACATATCTTCTCAATGATATCTACAACATGTTGTAATTTATCTCTCTTCTCTTCTGGTCCTCTACAGCATTTGGTTCCTTTACTGTCTGCCACAATGTATCTCCCCAGGGTCTGCTACATCCGGTTACAATGTATCCCCCCAGCGTCTGCTTCATTCTGTTACAATGTATCTCCATAGTGTCCTCTATATCCTGTTACAATGTATCTCCCCAGGGTTCTCTACACCCTGTTACAATGTATCCCCCTAGGCCTGGTCCTCTGCACCCTGTTACAATGTATCTCCCCAGGGTCTGCTATATCCTGTTACAATGTATCTTCCTAGAGTCCTCTATCTCCTGTTACAATGTATCCTCCTAGGCCGGGTCTGCTACATCCTGTTACAATGCATCTCCATAGAGTCCTCTACATCCTGTTACAATGTATCTCCCCATAGTCTGCTATATCCTGTTACAATGTATCTTCCTAGAGTCGTCTATCTCATGTTACAATGTATCTATTTCCCCAGAGTCCTCTATCTCATGTTACAATGTATCTCCATAGAGTCCTTTATCTCCTGTTACAATGTATCCCCCTAGGCCGGGTCTGCTACATCCTGTTACAATGTATCTCCATAGAGTCCTCTACATCCTGTTACAATGTATCTCCCTGGGGTCCTCTACATCCTGTTACAATGTATCTCCATAGAGTCCTCTACATCCTGTTACAATGTATCTCCATAGAGTCCTCTACATCCTGTTACAATGTATCTCCCCATAGTCTGCTATATCCTGTTACAATGTATCTTTCTAGAGTCCTCTATCTCCTGTTACAATGTATCCCCCTAGGCCTGGTCCTCTGCACCCTGTTACAATGTATCTCCCCAGGGTCTGCTATATTCTGTTACAATGTATCTTCCTAGAGTCCTCTATCTCCTGTTACAATGTATCTTCCTAGGCCGGGTCTGCTACATCCTGTTACAATGTATCTCCATAGAGTCCTCTACATCCTGTAACAATGTATCTCCATAGAGTCCTCTACATCCTGTTACAATGTATCTCCATAGAGTCCTCTGCAGCCTGTCACAATGTATCTCCCCATAGTCTGCTATATCCTGTTACAATGTATCTTCCTAGAGTCGTCTATCTCATGTTACAATGTATCTATCTCCCCAGAGTCCTCTATCTCATGTTACAATGTATCTCCATAGGGTCCTTTATCTCCTGTTACAATGTATCCCCCTAGGCCGGGTCTGCTACATCCTGTTACAATGTATCTCCCTGGGGTCCTCTACATCCTGTTACAATGTATCTCCATAGAGTCCTCTACATCCTGTTACAATGTATCTCCCCATAGTCTGCTATATCCTGTTACAATGTATCTTCCTAGAGTCCTCTATCTCCTGTTACAATGTATCTTCCTAGAGTCCTCTATCTCCTGTTACAATGTATCCCCCTAGGCCGGGTCTGCTACATCCTGTTACAGTGTATCTCCCTGGGGTCCTCTACATACTGTTACAATGTATCTCCCAAAGTCCTCTATCTCCTGTTACAATGTATCTCCATAGAGTCCTCTATCTCCTGTTACAATGTATCCCCATAGAGTCCTCTATCTCCTATTACAATGTATCCCCCCAGGCCGGGTCTGCTACACCCTGTTACAACGTATCTCCCCAGGGTCCTCTACATCCTTTTACAATGTATCTCCATAGAGTCCTCTACATCCTGTTACAATGTATCTCCATAGAGTCCTCTACATCCTGTTACAATGTATCTCCCCAGGGTCTGCTATATCCTGTTACAATGTATCTTCCTAGAGTCCTCTATTTTATATTACAATGTATCCCCCTAGGCCAGGTCTGCTACATCCTGTTACAATGTATCTCCCTACATCCTGTTACAATGTATCTCCATAGAGTCCTCTACATCCTGTTACAATGTATCTCCCCAGAGTCCTCTGCAGCCTGTCACAATGTAATTCCTTGGGGAAATTCCCAGGGGTGTCCAACATACCTGTGATGTTTCCAGATAGACGACCGGAGAGTCCTGCGAAGAAAAGAATATGTTATTCGCAGAGTCCATCCATGGAACCCTTCCCTATGGATTCAACGAAATCCACAATTCAGTATTGATCTTCTATCCTTTCTGTGCCATCATTACTCAATTCTCTATCATGAAGATTAAGATTTAATAAATCCGCCATTGTATTTGCTGCAAATTGCCGGATTTACTCTAAAAAATGGTTTGTTAATTGGGCGATAAAATGTCAGAAATATCCACCAATAAAATTATTAGAGGCCGCCGAGGGCCTGAAAGTGGAAAATGCGCCCCCTTAAAATGACAATGACACCCCTAGAGAGTTCCATACCTGAGAGTGAGGACAGGAAGGACACAGCCTCAGCACCCCCCCTCCGCTACTTTTATAACTCCAGGGGGGGATCCATGATCTCACTCCCATCTTCTCAAAAAGGACAAAACAATTTTGGCAATGGGCTCAGAGAGGACAATAATTCCCCCTCTGTCTATAATCTGGACTGTGCTATATTTAGAAGTCATTTTAATATTTTTGTTGCCTTCCCCCTTCTAACTGAAGCTATACCCTAAAAATAAGATCACAAGGTGATGAAGCCTAAGGGAGTGATTGTGCCCTTTAGGGAGGAATGGGCCAGACAATCCCAACGTTGCACAGAAACCATAATCCACATAGCTGTGATAGAAGAAGACCCTTCTATCATTACACACTGTCTTCTCCCCTGCAGTCTGCACACAGCTCCTAAAACTCTCCAGATGGAGAAATCTCCGGAACAAAAACTTTTTCCCAAAGGAGACTTTTATTTAAAAAAATGATTTACCCACCAGAATCTCTTAATCAGGTACAGTTTGTCCCCCCCCCCCACCCCCACTCCATAACACAATCTAACCAGAGTAACCCACTAATGTCTCCTGCTAATTAATATTGAAAGCAGTTTTATGGAGAGCGAGAGGTGCAAAAGTGTGAAGGTGTCTAACCCCGGAGGTGACAGGGATCAGGACCTCGCAGACGCTTTGATAGCTTGTGGTAAACGAATCTCGCCCGGGGCGGCTCACGTTACACAGAAGCTGCCGGTCGCGCCGGAGGACGGAGGGCTGCGAAATCCATTAGCACCCAATTACTGTTTGCTGCTTCAATGGGTTTTTCGCTTTACTATTGAGTGATATTTCCTCGATGGCGAGGGAAGGCGGGATGAATGACGGTGGAGAAACCACGAAGGATCAACTTTATGGGGCTGATTTACTAAAGGCAAATAGACTGTTCATTTTGCAAGGGAAGTTGCACTTTGCAAGTGTATTATCCCCAGAGCTTAATGAATTGGGGGGAAGCTCTGCTGCCTTATAACCTTCAATCATGGGAAAGCTAAAATTCCCCTATGGTGCTTATATACAAAAGATAAACAGACTGTGGGGCTGATTTACTAAAGGCAAATAGACTGTTCATTTTGCAAGGGAAGTTGCAATTTGCAAGTGAATTATCCCCAGAGCTTAATGAATTGGGGGGAAGCTCTGCTGCCTTATGACCTTCAATTATGGGAAAGCTAAAATTTCCTTATGATGCTTATATACAAAAGATAAACAGACTGTGGGGGTGATTTACTAAAGGCATATTGGCTGTTCATTTTGCAAGGGAAGTTGCACTTTGCAAGTGAATTATCCCCAGACCTTAATGAATTGGGGGGAAGCTCTGCTGCCTTATGACCTTCAATTAGGGGAAAGCTAAAATTCCCCTATGATGCTTATATATAAAAGACAAACAGACTGTGGGGCTTATTTACTAAAGGCATATTGGCTGTTCATTTTGCAAGGGAAGTTGCACTTTGCAAGTGAATTATCCCCAGAGCTTAATGAATTGGGGGGAAGCTTTGCTGCCTTATAACCTTCAACTATGGGAAAGCTAGAATTCCCCTATGATGCTTATATATAAAAGATAAACACACTGTGGGGGTGATTTACTAAAGGCATATTGGCTGTTCATTTTGCAATGGAAGTTGCACTTTGCAAGTGAATTATCCCCAGAGCTTAATGAATGAGGTGAAGCTTTGCTGCCTTATGACCTTCAATCATGGGAAACATAAAATTCCCCTATAGTGCTTATATACAAAAGATAAACAGACTGTGGGGCTGATTTACTAAAGGCAAATTGGCTGTTCATTTTGCAAGGGAAGTTGCACTTTGCAAGTGAATTATCCCCAGAGCTTAATGAATTGGGGGGGGGAGCTTTGCTGCCTAATAACCTTCAATTATGGGAAAGCTAAAATTCCCATATGATGCTTATATACAAAAGACAAACAGACTGTGGGGCTGATTTACTAAAGGCAAATAGACTGTTCATTTTGCAAGGGAAGTTGCACTTTGCAAGTGAATTATCCCCAGAGCTTAATGAATTGGGGGGAAGCTCTGCTGCCTTATGACCTTCAATTATGGGAAAGCTAAAAATCCTCTATGATGCTTATATATAAAAGACAAACAGACTGTGGGGCTGATTTACTAAAGGCATATTGGCTGTTCATTTTGCAAGGGAAGTTGCACTTGGCAAGTGAATTATCCCCAGAGCTTAATGAATGAGGTGGAGCTCTGCTGCCTTATAACCTTCAATCATGGGAAAGCTAAAATTCCCCTATGGGACGTATTTACTAATGACAGATAGACTGTTCATTTTGCAAGGGAAGTTGCACTTTGCAAGTGAATTACCCCCGAGCTTAGTGAATGAGGATAAGCTCTGCTGCCTTATAACCTTCAATCATGGGAAAGCTAAAATTCCCCTATGATGCTTATATACAAAAGAAAAAAAGACCGTGGGGCTGATTTACTAAAGGCATATTGACTGTTCATTTTGAAAGGGAGGTTTCACTTTGCAAGTGAATTATTCCCAGAGCTTAATGAATGAGGTGAAGCTCTGCTGTCTTATAACCTTCAATCATGGGAAAGCTAAAATTCCCCAATGATGCTAAAGGCAAATAGACTGTTCATTTTGCAAGGGAAGATGCACTTTGCAAGTGAATTATCCCCAGACCTTAATGAATTGGGGGGAAGCTCTACTGCCTTATGACCTTCAATTATGGGAAAGCTAAAATTCCCCTATGATGCTTATATACAAAAGAAAAACAGACTGTGGGGCTGATTTACTAAAGGCATATTGGCTGTTCATTTTGCAAGGGAAGTTGCACTTTGCAAGTGAATTATCCCCAGAGCTTAATGAATTGGGGGGAAGCTCTGCTGCCTTATGACCTTCAATTATGGGAAAGCTTAAATTCCCCTATGATGCTTATATACAAAAGACAAACAGACTGTGGGGCTGATTTACTAAAGGCATATAGACTGTTCATTTTGTAAGGAAAGTTGCACTTTGCAAGTGTATTATCCCCAGAGCTTAATGAATGAGGTGAAGCTCTGCTGCCTTATAACCTTCAATCATGGGAAAGCTAAAATTCCCCTATGATGCTAAATGCAAATAGACTGTTCATTTTGCAAGGGAAGTTGCACTTTGCAAGTGTATTATCCCCAGAGCTTAATGAATTGGGGGGAAGCTCTGCTGCCTCTTAACCTTCAATTATGGGAAAGCTAAAATTCCCCTATGATGCTTATAAATAAAAGACAAACAGACTGTGGGGCTGATTTACTAAAGGCAAATAGACTGTTCATTTTGCAAGGGAAGTTGCAATTTGCAAGTGAATTACCCCCTGAGCTTAGTGAATGAGGTGAAGCTCTGCTGCCTTATAACCTTCAATCATGGGAAAGCTAAAATTCCCCTATGATGCTAAATGCAAATAGACTGTTCATTTTGTAAGGGAAGTTGCACTTTGCAAGTGAATTATCCCCAGAGATTAATGAATTGGGGGGAAGCTCTGCTGCTTTATGACCTTCAATCATGGGAAAGCTAAAATTCCCCTATGATGCTTATATACAAAAGACAAACAGACTGTGGGGCTGATTTGCTAAAAGCATATTGGCTGTTCATTTTGCAAGGGGGAAGTTGCACTTTGCAAGTGTATTATCCCCAGAGCTTAATGAATGAGGTGAAGCTCTGCTGCCTTATAACCTTCAATCGTGGGAAAGCTAAAATTCCCCTATGGGGCGTATTTACTAATGACAGATAGACTGTTCGTTTTGCAAGGGAAGTTGCACTTTGCAAGGAATTATCCCTAGAGCTTAGTGAATGAGGTGAAGCTCTGCTGCTCTATATCCTTTAATCATGGGAAAGAAAAAATTCCCCTCTGGGGCATATTTACTAATGACAAATAGACTTTTCATTTTGCAAGGGAAGTTGCACTTTGCAAGTGAATTACCCCCAGAGCTTAATGAATGGGGTGAAGCTCTGCTGCCTTATAACCTTCAATTCATGGGCAAGCCGGTATTCCCCTATGATGCTTATATACAAAAGACAAACAGACTGTGGGACTGATTTACTAAAAGCATATAGGCTGTTCATTTTGCAAGGGAAGTTGCACTTTGCAAGTGAATTTACCCCAGAGCTTAGTAAATGAGGTGAAGCTCTGCTGCCTTAGAACTTTCAATCATGGGAAAGCAAAAATTCCCCTATGGGGTGCATTTACTAAAGGCAAATAGACTGTTCATTTTGCAAGGGAAGTTGCACTTTGCAAGGGAATTACCCCCTGAGGTTAGTGAATGAGGTGAAGCTCTGTTGCCTTATAACCTTCAATCATTGGAAAGCAAAAAATTCCGCCATGGGGAGTATTTACTAATGACAGATAGACTGTTCATTTTGTGAAGGAAGTTGCACTTTGCAAGGAGTTATCCCCTAGACTAGAGCTTAGTAAATGAGTTGACGCTCTGCTGCCTTATAACCTTCAATCATGGGCAAGCCAATATTCCCCTATGGGGTGTATTTACTAATACTCGAAATATAGCTTTATTAATTTTCCCTGGGGGGGGGGGGGGCCCTGTCAGGTAGTCTGTACAGGGCCTCACAATTTCTATCGACAGCCCTGTGTACATCTACTGGGCCCATTATGAGGGGTTCCCACCATCCCTGTGCTGAGTTCCCGGTTCTGCACACACACCTACTATACTCAGTATGAGGGGTTCCCACCATCCCTGCACTAAGTTTCCAAGTCTACACACTTGCTGGACCCCCCATGAGGAGTTCCCACCATCCCTCCACTGAGTTCCTGCATCTGTACACCTACTGGGCCCAATATGAGGGGTTTTCCCTATACTTGCTCTACATTTCCAGGTCTGCACACCTGCTATACCAATTGTGAGGGGTTCCCACTATCCCAATGCTGAGTTCTGTACAATTCCTAATTGAAGGAAGGGTTGGCAATTGATAAGAAGGCTAACAATTGACAGAAAGTCTGGCAATTCACAAAAGTGCAGACAAGTAAATGAAAGGCTCACAACTGATAGGCTGCCTGACATTATATAGAAATGTTGACAATCTATAGATTAATAATTATGAGAAAGGCTAAAAATTGACAGGGAGGGTGACACTGAATAGGATGTCTGACAACTACCGTAGTAGAAATAGTGGAGATGACAAGTGATTGGAAGGCTGACAGATGATAGTGAGGGTGACAGCTCATAGTGTAGTGGTCTCCAGGGGAGGACTGGGCCAGGGGGGCAATTGCCCCCTGAGCCCCTCTGATGCCCCGTAAAAAAACGGCTGCACAGTTTCTGCTCTAGACAAGCCTAAAAGATTCCTGGTGAAGTAAAAAGTCCCTGCTGCTGACCTAATGAATGCGGGTTGAAGACAAGGACAGAGCGCAACTCCCCATAACTGCCCCCTGCTGGCCAGGT
Source organism: Pelophylax lessonae (assembly GCF_965119305.1). Classification (NCBI taxonomy): domain Eukaryota; kingdom Metazoa; phylum Chordata; class Amphibia; order Anura; family Ranidae; genus Pelophylax; species Pelophylax lessonae. Next base: position 10,172,257 of record NC_138778.1, on the reverse strand, counting down.
TGGGAAACCGGAATTCAGCTGGTGAGTAGAGAGTACCGGGAGCGGAGCTTTAGCCTGGAATGAGGGTCAGGAGGAGTACAGGAAGAGGGAGAGTGGGAGCCGGCCGAGTCACTGCACCATGGGCCTCTGGTTTGTACTTGCCCCCTGGGCTGAAAGTTGCCAGTCTGCCCCTGGTTTGTTTGGTTCTTTTTGGGGGGGATACAACCGCTTTAAGCTTTGACAATAAAAACTGGAAGCTGATTGGTTTCTGTGCAGAGCTGCACCAGATTTTGCACTCTCCAGTTGTAGTAAATTAACCCCATAGTTACATTGGCCCAGCTACTACAGTAATCTCCAATAGCTTCTGGGTCCACCTGCCCTGCTGCAAGTGACAGATATTTACGGCTAGGTTGCTCATAGCTAGGAAATGGATGCTCCCACAACCGCCCTCATTGACTGACTGGATTTCTGAAATAAATGTCACCCTCCCATATAAAAAATTATTATATACCCATAGGTTGTGTCCTCATAAATTCCACAAAATTTGGGATAGATGGCATCAAACTGCGGAAATTTGTGCACCCCAGGTTTGCTAACTCATTGGGGCCCCTGCCTTTCAATATGCTCTATACTCAGGTGGTAGGGATTTTCTTGATCTTTAACTTATTTTTTTATTTTTGTTTTGTTTTTTTGGTCTTTTTTTTGCCCTCCCTTATACCCTCTGTGATTTTTTTTTCAGCACCGCACTGGTTGAAGTTCCTTATTTCTAATTCTCCGGGTACATCAGGGTTATACTACGTATATTCTTTGTTTTTTATATATGCTCTCCACATATGAAGTTGTATTGCTTCTGTCACGATCCCGTTGATACTGTTATGCTGGCCATACACTAGCCGAAAGATCGTTCGAAAATCTGTCATTGGTCCGATCGTTCGTTTTTTGTCCAGTTAATGGGCACAAACAGAAAATCGTTTTTAACTTATCAGAAAAATCGAAGGAACAGTTTTGAAAATCCGCCGGCCGAATGATAAACGAACGATAAATTGAAAGATCAATGTAAATTAAAGATCAATGTAAGATAAATTGAAAGATCAACCTGTTTGCTCTAGGTATATGTGACAAACTGAACGAAAAACAGATTAATTTATGTCTATTGAACGATTTATCCTTCAAAATTCGGTCATTACATGATGGCACGATCGTCTGCCCCAGGGCAGTCTTTAACACAGGCCAAAAGGGGCGGCTGCCCTGGGCCCATTCATTGTTGTGGGGCCCAAAGCAGCTGCCCCTTGAGCCTGCACTGCCTGCAAATAGTTGATAAGTGGATTTGGGAGGGCCCAAGAAAATATGTGCCCAGGGTCCAATCAATATTAAAGACGGCCAGGGGCAGACTGGCAACTTTCGGCCCGGGGGGCAAGTGCAAACCAGAGGCCCAAGGTGCAGTGACTCGGCTCCCCTCCCACTTTCCCTCTCCCCCCCTCCCACTCTCCCAATCGTTCTCCTGACCCTCATTCCAAGCTTAAGCCCTGCTTCAGATACTCTCTACTTACCTGCTGAATCTGGGCTCTCGACCTGGCCAGCAGGGGGAGGTTGGGGGGAGCTGGGACATCGGTTGTGGCTGGCCAAGGCAGAAGAGTCTCCAGTTGGGCATTAAACTGGCCTCTGCTCAGACACAGTTTGCACCATCCATGCTGGAGGGGGGAGGCCTCTGCTTTGTCCTTATCTTCAAACTGCACTCAGTAGGTCAGCAGCAGGCAGTGGTGTATTTAGGTTTTGTGCTGCCCTAGGCCTGACTAAACTTGTGCACCCCCTAATTTTAATATGACCCTCCCCTTCCTGTAAAGGCCATACCCCTGCCGGTTTCGGACCCATTCTGTCATCTGTAAACCACAGACCCCAACCACAGTGTATCAGTTCCCACAAGTTCAGCCTCATCAGTGCCCATCAGTGCAGCCTTATCAGTGCCGCCTCATTACTGTCCATCAGTGCAGCCTCATCAGTGCAGCATATCAGTGTAGCCTCATCAGTGGCTATCAATACAGCACCATCAGTGGCCACCAGTGCAGCCTAACAGTGCCCATTAGTGCAGCCTAAGATATTTGGACTTGTGTTTGCTGCCACTGATTGTAATTATAGGAATATTTCACTTACTTGTATAATGACTAGGAAGTCCAGAGTCATTATACAAATAAGTGAAATAATCAGTGGCAGCAAACACAAGTCCAAATATCTTATAAGATTGGAGTAATCTTACTAACCCAGTGACATATTGCGATAGGACATATAAGGTGAGCAGGCCAAAAATATTATTGCATTCATATACAATAAAAGTCTTAATTGTATGTGATGAAATTATATTATTGACATGATGCCTGCCATTCCTGGGGGTGGAGGAGGGTAGGCGGAGCATTAGTCTGCAGTGCCACACTTACTAGCATTGGGGGCCGTCGGGCCAGTTGTATTAAGTGTGGTCGGCGGTCTGCGGTCTCTCCGAATGTCCTCACCCGCCGGTATTATCATACCGGCACGAAGCAGTGCGACCGCTTTATGTGGGTGCCAGACTTATTTGCCTACTGGACCCTGCCTTCTGACCCAATTCGCCCCATAAGACTGGCACTATACTAAAAGTGTAGCGCAAGCCGGCGGGGACCTTTTTTATACTGGAGCCAGGAGGAGGCATATTTTTTTGTGCGGGGTGCAGCTTTTTTGCTGCCCCCCTGCAAAGTGCCGCCCTAGGCCGGGCCTTGTTGGCCTAGGCCAAGATACAGCACTGGCAGCAGGGACTTTTATTTCTCTACACCAGGAATCCTTTAGGCATGTCTGTGGCAGAAGCGGTATAGCCTTTTTATGGGGCATCAGAGTGGCCCAGGGGGCAATTGCCCCCCTGCCCCCTGGCCCAGTCCTCCCCTGAAGACGGCCCTGGTCTGCTCTCACGGCCGATTTTTTGTTTTTGAAAATGAGTTTGCCTGATATTTCGGCTAGTGTATGGCCAGCTTTACTTGGCTTCCACTGTACAGGCATACCCTGTTTTAAGTACACTCACTTGGACACAGCTTGGTCAGCTTGGCATCGCACTACTCCCGATTTTTAACATTGGTGTCTATAGGAAATCTTGGTCAGCTTGACATGGCACTTCTCCCAAACCATAAGTGACAGGGATACTAAACTTAGGGAGCATCGAGAGGGGACCCAGGACTACAACATATCCTATTTTGTGATCGGCCAGCTTGCCTAGGTAATCTACCATGTCATAGTCCTGGTTCCCCTTAACATGCTCCCCAAGCTGTGTCCTTGTCACTTATGGTTCGGGAGCAGTGCCATGTCAAGCTGACCAAGATTTCCTACAGAGCTAGTGTATTTACATGCATTGAGAAGTGAAAAAAGTATTGCTTCACTTTAAGTACATTTTCGTTTTACATACATGCTCTGGTCCCATTGTGTACCTAAAAGTGGTGTCAGGGCCGGTGCTTCCAGTAGGCAGCCGCCTAGGGCGCATTGCCACCTAGGGGCGCAGCCATGAGTTGGCACTCTCTCTCCATCACAAATGATCCTTGTGAGCTGAGGGGAGGGGCGGCCGTGGGGGAGGAAGAAGGGGCAGTGGAAGATGCCAGGTGTCTTGGGCAGTGCGGAACTACCAGGTCCTGGCTTTCCACCACTGTTGGGGGGCCCCAAGAGGCAGGAAGTGAGTCCACCAGCGTGCTGCCTGAATGATGATCCTCTTCTCCTCTGATGGGCAGCCGTTCATTTCCCTGTGTCAGTATTAAGCAGGGAGCTGAGCAGAGCAGAACCTGAGTCAGAGCTTGGCACTGGAGGGCGGAACCTTTACTGGAGCAGAAGCAACGAGGCACCGGAAGGGTCTGAGGATGTTGGCGATTAAATAAGTGTGGAGCTCTCTGACTGCTGCTTTTCCCTCCACCAGGAGCCGGATGGAGCTGTGGTGAGCACTGTGGTTCAGGAGAGGAGTGTCCTGGGAGAAGGAATCAGCAGGAACACAGTGAAGGAGGGCAGAGTTTGGGCCACTCTCTTCATACCGCCCAGTGAGTGTGCCCAGAACAGGGGATCGGGGTCCCTGGGTGTTACATGGAGCATGCCTGGTATGAAAGGGAATCGGGGTCATCAGGTGTGCCATGGGGAATCGGAGTCACCAGGTGTGACATGGGGGATAGGGGTCACCGGGTGTAACGGGTTCAAGGTCACCAGGTGAGCCATGGGGGAATGGGGTCCCCCCAGATGTGACACAGAGAAACATTAGGGTCCCCAGGTGTGACATGGAGGAACATCAGGGTCTTACATTGGGGTCACTGGGTATGACAGCATGACATGGAGGAACACGGGGTCCCTGGGTGTGACATGGAGGAACATTGGGGTCAGTGGGTATGACAGCATGACATGGAGGAATATTGGGGTACCAGGGTGTGACATGGAAAAACATCAGGGTCCCTGGGTGTGACATGGAGGGACATCAGGATCCCCGGGTGTGACATGGAGGAATATGGGGGTCACTAGGTATGAGAGCATAACATGGAGGAAGCATCAGATCAGGGTCACTGGGTATGACATAGAGGAGTTTTTAACCCCTTCCCTTTTATTTCTTTATTTTTTTTGGGGGGGCGCAAGTAGCTGGTCTTGCCCAGGGCGTAAAATAGTCTAGCACCGGCCCTGAGTGGGGTATGCCTGTAATTGATTGTTTGTTACATGGAGCACATATTATTCCTTTCTCGTATGTATTTGTGTCCTATTGCTGTATATTGTATAAAGTTTCAATAAAGTTAAACTGTTTAATTCAATAAAAACTCTAGATCCATGAAAATGGGGTTCACCTACATAAAATTCATTTCACTGGACGATCCAGACGTGTTCCCTCACACTCAATCAGTATATTTCAGCAGTCACTCTCTTCTTTGGCGTTGAGTGAGAATTTGGTACTTGATGCTGGAAGGTCGCCGGGGTCAGCAAACTTGCCTTTCACTCCCTATCAAGTTTAAAGGAGCAAATTCCTCCTGAACCCTCCGTGCCAGACTGCGGAGTGTTTACAGCGTTATAGCCGGAGTTCCCCCCCACCAACATTATGTCTATATGTGCCTGACGGATCATCATTACACAAATATTAGCTGTAAATGTAAACATAATTCCAGACGGATTCCTGGCTGACAGTTCATGGCGGAGAGAGACGGAATCTTCAATTGGATACTATGGGGCTGATTTACTAAAGGCAAATAGGCTGTATACTTTACATAGACTTTCCCTTAGATTAGTGAATTGGGTAAAAAGTCACTTTGCAAACATTACCCAATCCCCAATCATGTGCAAAGAAAATCTAAAAATAAAACATTAAAAACAATAAAAAAAAAAAACATTAAAAAAAAAAAAAAAAACAGTATTTATGTTTGCACATGATTGAGAAATATTGCAAAACCAGATCCCCCAAAAAGGGGGTGGTTACTATGGGCTGTATGGGGACTTAATGGTATCATTTGTAACCTATATTATTTAACACAATCCTCAAATTTGAACATGATTAAATGATTCATTAATCTAATTGCAAATTCCCTTAAAATGTACCTTTGGCAAATTTCTTTCCATTTCTGCTACGGGTCTATTGATTCAGCAATTGCTTTTTTGCTACTTAACCACTTCTGGACCGGAAAGTTCTACCCCCCCCCCCCCCCTTAAAGAGGAAGTAAACCCTCCTCTGCAAGTTGTACCTATAGGTAAGCCTATGATAAGGCTTACCTATAGGTACTGTAAATATCTCCTAAACATGCACCATTTAGGAGATATTTACCTTACATGCAGCCAGTGACATCACTGGCGCATGCGCTCTGAAGGAACGACCGCTGGTGGCATTCCTTCAGAGCCCCGTGCCGTTACCGTCGGCTCCCGTGCACGGGCACGGGAGTGACGTCACCGCGGCTCCGGCCAATCAGATGGCCGGATGCCGCGATCCTGGAAGACGGGCGACTGGACATGTGGGCGGCACGGCGGCACGGCGGGGGCTCGTTCTTAGGTAAGTATTTCATAATGTATTTCATAATACATTATGCGATGCATACTAGCTCATTATGTGTTTCTCTTTCAGGTTGCAAAAAAAAAAACCCGGCCAGGCCATTTTTTGCGATTCTGCACTGCGTTAATTTACCGGAAAATTCGACACTGGACCCAAATAAAATTGATGTCCTTTTTTTCCACACAAATAGAGCTTTCTTTTGTTGGTATTTGATCACCTCTGCGAAAAAGAGCGACAATTCAGAAAGAAAAAAATATATTTTTCACATTCTGATATTTAACATTCCTAATTAAAAAAAATGTAAAAATCAGATTTTTTCAGCATTTTAGGCCAATTTGTATTCTGCTACACATTTTTGCTAAAAAAAAAATCCCAATAAGTGTTTATTGATTGGTTTGTGCAAAGGTTTTTGCGTCTACAAACTAGGGGAAAGATTTGTCATTTTTATTATTTTTTTTTTTCTAGTAATGGCGGCGATCAGCGATTTTTATCGGGACTGCGACTGTGGACAGATTGGACCACTAACTGACATTTTTTACACTTTTGGGGGGACCAGTGACATCACTACAGTAATTAGTGCTAAAAAAAATATGCACTGTTACTGTAATAATGACACTGGCAGGGAAGGGGTTAACCTAGTGGATGTTCAAAGGGTTAAATAGGAGCCTAGGGGGTGTTCACTAACTGTGGGGGGAGGGACTTGTGAAATGACCATAGAGACCTGTGATCCTATATAGAAGGATCACAGGCGCTCTGTGATCATTTCAGAGAGAAGAACGGTCAGCTGTGTTTACAAAAGCTGACCGTTCTTCTCCCTCAGCGGGGAGCGATTGCAGGTGCCCGGCGGCAATCGCGGCCGCCGGCCCCGTGCATCGGCATCCCCGCTGCCTAGGATAACTGCGACGGGCAGTTGGCAAGTAGTTAAAGTAGTATTATATCCAAAATCAAAAATGTAATATATTGCAACCATTAGATGTGGTGGCTGCATTAGTTTTATTTTGTTTTTATACTCCCCACCCCCCCCCTGTTTTTCGCCTGGTGATCTGGCCAGTAACACACCTCCTGTAGTAGAGCGTCCCTATTCTGGATGAAGGAGTGCAGTAGACACCTTTGGAGCAGCATTGTCAGTCTAGGGGAGGGGAGTGTTAGGTGGACTAGCAGATTTAAATACACTAACAAACTCTAAGTCAAAGTCTAAGTCTAACAAAGTCAAACTCTAGCCAGGGGTGGGTCCAGGGGCAACGGGACAATTACCCCCCCCCCCCTCGAGAAAATATTAAGGCCACAGCTTTTTTTAATAGGTGCCTCTAGCCCACACTTTTGCTGTTTTGGGAGAAAGGATTTACATAAATACATAAAAGCTGATCATTGTAAGTACCCCAACAGTGTAAAATGGGTTGTCTCTCAACCCCCTAACTGCTACATCAGTACATCTGCAAGAGAACTTTTTTTTGAAAAACAGCAGACTTATTGGCTGGATCACCAGATGAACAATAGAAAAAAAAGAAAACAAATGCAGCCATCACATCTAAAGAATTGGTAAGCTGCAATATAATAAATGTTAGTAAGGGCTTGAATAGGAATTTGTTTCATTTTTCTTTTTATTGCTGGTCAGGTTGGTTTACCTGACATCATATACAGATAGAAGCTCAGCTTTGATCAGCAGATGAATGAAACAGAGTAGATACCAAAGTAACAATGTTACGTTATACCTCTCTCTGAACAATATTTATAAACAATTTTACTTTGTATCTTTCTAGCTCCTACGCAAAAAAAAGGTTTTTAAACAATGTTACTTTATATATTTACTGTATATCTCCCATCTGATCAATGTTTATAAACAATTTACTTTGTATCTCTCCATCTCCTGCCTGAAAAATGTCTGTAAACAATGTTTCTTTGTATCTTTTTATATCTTAACCACTTGCCGACAGGCCTCCGCCTATATACGGTGGCAGGTCTGGTGGTTCCCGCGAAACGACGTACCCGTACATGGCTTTGCGGGAGCGATCGTGGGGGCGCGAAACGACGTACCCGTACATGGCTTCGCGGGAGCGATCGTGGGGGCGCGAAACGACGTACCCGTACATGGCTTCGCGGGAGCGATCGTGGGGGCGCGAAACTACGTACCCGTACATGGCTTTGCGGGAGCGATCGTGAGGGCGCACACGCGCCCATTCACCAGAGGGGAGGCTGGTGGCCGCGAATTTCGCCGGGCACCCGCAATCGCTCCCCGTGGAGACACAACGGCGGTCTGCCATTGTAAACACGGCAGAGCACTGTTCTGTCAATTATGAATACAGGGATCCTATGTTCCCCCATTTAGGAACACGGATCTCTGTGTTCATTTCATAAGTCTCTCCCCCACACAGTTAGAAAGCACCACCTAGGGACACATTTAACCCTTTGATCACCCCAAGTGTTAACCCCTTCTAGTGTCATTATTACAGTAACAGTGCATATTTTTAGCACTGATTACTGTAGTCATGTCACTGGTCCCCCCAAAAATTTCAAAAATGTCAGTTAGGGGTCCGATCTGTCTTCCGCAATGTCGCAGTCCCGCTAAAAATCGCAGATCGCCGCCATTACTAGTAAAAAAAAATAAATAAATAAAAATTACATCAATCTATCCCCTAGTTTGTAGACGCGATAACGTTTGTGCAAACCAATCAAAACACGCTTATTGGGATTTTTGTTTACCAAAAATATGTAGCAGAATACAAATTGGCCTAAAGTGATGAAAAAATTTGATTTTTATTGGGAATGTTATATAGCAAGCAGAAAGTAAAAAATATTGTTTTTTTTTTCTCAGAATTGTCGCTCTTTTTTTGTTTATAGCGGAAAAAAATAAAAATCGCACAGGTGATCAAATACCACCAAAAGAAAGTTCTGTTTGTGGGGAAAAAAAAGACAATTTTATTTGGGTACAGCGTCGCACGACCGCGCAATTTTCCGATAAATTAACGCAGTGTCGAATGGCAAAAAATGGACTGGTCATTAAGGGGGAAAATCTCAAAGTCCAGAAGTGGTTAAACAATGTTACTTTGTATATTTACTGTATATCTGGTGTCTGAACAATATTTATAAACAATTTTACTTTGTATCTCTCTATCTCCTGCCTGAAAAATGTCTATAAACAACGTTTCTTTGTATTTTTCTATATCTTAAAGTGATATTGAGGCATTAAAAAAAAATAATAACAAACAGCAGGGTCACCATAGATCCCCTTTAGAGCAGGGTCCCCATAGATCCCCTTTAGAGCAGGGTCCCCCATAGATCCCCTTTAGAGCAGGGTCCCCCATAGATCCCCTTTTGAGCAGGGTCCCCCATAGATCCCCTTTAGAGCAGGGTCCCCATATATCCCCTTTAGAGCAGGGTTCCCCGTAGATCTCCTTTAGAGCAGGGTCCCCATAGATCCCCTTTAGAGCAGGGTCCCCTTATATCCCCTTTAGAGCAGGGTTCCCCGTAGATCTCCTTTAGAGCAGGGTCCCCATAGATCCCCTTTAGAGCAGGCCAGGCCACGGTTCCCCATAGATCCCCCTTTAGAGCAAGGTCCCAATAGATTCCCTCTTAGAGCAGGCTAGTAAATTTGCCCCCCCCCCCCTTGCGTACGCCCATGATGAGAGAGCCTCCCAATGCTGAGCGTCCCACCGTTATCCAACCATTCAGAGGGTCTACAGATTGACAAGTGAAAGTGTCCTTGGCATCTTTACTGATGGAGCTGTTTCACCCATGTGGGGTGATTGGGGCAATGTGGTTGGGGAAGACCTTGACCTGGGCGTCTGATAGTACATAGCCCCAGCCGGTTTATGTGGGTCATGGGTCTAACGTGTTAGTTTAGTTAAAGACACGTTAATAAACCACTCAGTGACAGGTGAGAGAGGTTGTCTGGTTTGGCCGCTTTCCCGGAGAGAAGACGATACTCTCAGTAAGTCCTCACACTGTCCATCCACTTGTCAGGTCTACACTGCTCCGTCAAACGACTTCACCAGATGTGTGTACCCATATGTACAATCCATCATGTCTGATGATTAGACAAAAATTGTCCCTGTGTGGCCGAATGACCCAAAATATATCTCTATATAAAGAAAAAATTGTATACTGTATCTGTATATACTCTTGTCTCTGTAATAGACTGAATATATATATATATATATATATATATACACACACACACACACATATGCTGTATATATATATATTTTTAACCACTTCAAGCCCCAGAAGGAATTACCCCATTAACCACTTCTGGACCGGAAGGATTTGCCCCCTTAATGACTGTTCTACTTTTTTTTTCTGGAGCTGACCGCACTAATGTGAACTATGCCATTGAAAACCATATGACCTACTTTCCATGCATTTTTAGTTCAGAACAAAAATGCACTGGACTGCATGTGGTGTGAACTGACCCTAAAGGTTCAAGAAAAGGGGGGAAAATGCACTGGAATGCATCAAATACGCACATGCAGAAAAGTATCTACTGTGTTGGGAGACCCCCCCCCCCCCAGCTGTGTGTAGGGAGACCCCCCCAGTTGTGTGTAGGGAAACCCCCCAGTTGTGTGTTGGGAGACCCCCCAGCTGTGTGTAGGGAGACCCCCCCCCCAGCTGTGTGTAGGGAGACCCCCCAGTTGTGTGTAGGGAGACCCCCGGCTGTGTGTAGGGAGACCCCCCAGCTGTGTGTAGGGAAATCCCCCAGTTGTGTGTAGGGAAACCCCCCCCCACCAGCTGTGTGTAGGGAGACCCTCCAGCTGTGTGTAGGGAGACCCTCCAGCTGTGTGTAGGGAGATCCCCCCAGTTGTGTGTAGGGAGACCCGCCAGCTGTGTGTAGGGAGACCCCCCAGTTGGGTGTAGGGAGACCCCCCCAGTTGTGTGTAGGGAAACCCCCCAACTGTGTGTAGGAAGACACTCCAGCTGTGTGTAGGGAGACCCCCCCCCCCAACTGTGTGTAGGGAGACCCCCCAGCTGTGTGTAGGGAGATCCCGCAGCTGTGTGTAGGGAGACCCCCCAGCAGTGTATAGGGAGACCCTCAAGCTGTGTGTAGGGAAACCCCCCAGTTGTGTGTAGGGAATCCCCCAGCTGTGTGTAGGGAAACCCCTCAGCTGTGTGTAGGGAGACCCTCCAGCTGTGTGTAGGGAGACCCTCCAGCTGTGTGTAGGGAGACCCCCCCAGCTGTGTGTAGGGAGACCCCCCCCCCAGCTGTGTGTAGGGAGATCCTTAAGCTGTGTGTAGGGAAACCCCCCAGTTGTGTGTAGGGAATCCCCCAGCTGTGTGTAGGGAGACCCCCAGCTGTGTGTAGGGAGACCCCCCAGCTGTGTGTATTGAGACCCCTGAGCTGAGTGTAGGGAGACCCCCCACCTGTGTGTAGGGAGACCCCCCAGCTGTGTGTAGGGAGACCCCCCAGCTGTTTGTAGGGAGACCCCCAGCTGTGTGTAGGGAACCCCCCCCCCAGCTGTGTGTAGGGAGACCCCCCAGCTGTTTGTAGGAAGACCCCCCCCCAGCTGTGTGTAGGGAGACCCCCCCAGCTGTGTGTAGGGAGACCCCCAGCTGTGTGTAGGGAGACCCCCCAGCTGTGTGTTGGGAATCCCCCAGCTGTATGTAGGGAGACCCCCCCAGCTGTGTGTAGGGAGACCCCCCAGCTGTGTGTAGGGAGACCCCCCAGCTGTGTGTTGGGAATCCCCCAGCTGTATGTAGGGAGACCCCCCAGCTGTGTGTAGGGAGACCCCCCAGCTGTTTGTAGGAAGACCCTCCCCCCCAGCTGTGTGTAGGGAGACCCCCAGCTGTGTGTAGGGAGACCCCCCAGCTGTGTGTAGGGAATCCCCCAGCTGTGTGTAGGGAGACCCCCCAGCTCTGTGTAGGGAGACCCCCCAGCTGTATGTAGGGAATCCCCCAGCTGTGTGTAGGGAGACCCCCCAGCTGTGTGTAGGGAGACCCCCAGCTGTGTAGGGAGACCCCCAGCTGTGTGTAGGGAGACCCTCGAGCTGTGTGTAGGGAGACCCTCGAGCTGTGTGTAGGGAGACCCCCAGCTGTGTGTAGGGAATCCCCCAGCTGTGTGTAGGGAGACCCCCAGCTGTGTGTAGGGAGACCCCCCCACAGACACACAGACAGTACACACAGGCCCTGGTCTGCTCCAATGGGGTCTATTCTGGGGGACATCTGTGGAAGACATTTGAAGTGTTTATGGACGCTGCATCCGTTCTGACACACAACACCCAGCAAACATGTCCGCTCATCCACCTCATCTTCCAAATCACAGGCCTCAGGTCATGACCCTTCTCCTCCGCCATGACTGACACCTCATCCTCGTCCTGTCACCCCTCCATCATCACAATCTAAAGTAACGCAGAGTGACAGCGCCACTATTATTGGGGGGGGGGGGGTGCCAGAGACCACCAATCCTGAGGAGCGCAGAGAGACAGAACTCAAACTTCAGAGAATTCTCATTCTGTGTGCAGAGGAAGAATATACAGCGCATAAAACACACAACATACAGCACATACAACACACACAACATACAGTGCATACAACACACAACATACAGCACATACAACACACACAACATACAGTGCATACAACACACAACATACAGCACATACAACACACAACATAGAGCACATACAACACACAACATACAGTGCATACAACACACAACATACAGCACATACAACACACACAACATACAGTGCATACAACACACAACATACAGCACATACAACACACAACATACAGCACATACAACACACAACATATAGCACATACAACACACAACATACAGCATATACAACACACAACATACAGCACATACAACACACAACATACAGCACATACAACATACAGCACATACAACACACAACATATAACACATACAACACACACAACATACAGCACATACAACACACAACATACAGCACATACAACACACACAACATACAGCACATACAACACACACAACATACAACACATACAACATGCAGCATACAGCACATACAACACACAACATAGAGCACATACAACACACAACATACAGTGCATACAACACACAACATACAGCACATACAACACACACAACATACAGTGCATACAACACACAACATACAGCACATACAACACACAACATACAGCACATACAACACACAACATATAGCACATACAACACACAACATACAGCATATACAACACACAACATACAGCACATACAACACACAACATACAGCACATACAACATACAGCACATACAACACACAACATATAACACATACAACACACACAACATACAGCACATACAACACACAACATACAGCATATACAACACACACAACATACAGCACATACAACACACACGACATACAACACATACAACATGCAGCATACAGCACATACAACACACAACATACAGCACATACAACACACAACATACAGCATATACAACACACAACATACAGTGCATACAACACACAACATACAGCACATACAACACACAACATACAGCATATACAACACACAACATACAGGGAATACAACACACAACATACAGGGAATACAACACACAACATACAGCACATACAACACACACAACATACAGTACATACAACACACACAACATACAGCACATACAACATACAGCATACAGTACATGCAACATACAACATACAGCATACAGCACACACAACACACAACATACAGCACATACAACACACAACATACAGCACATACAACAACATGCAGCATACAGAATATACAACAACATACAACAACATACAACAACATACAACAACATACAACATACAGCACATACAACAACATACAACATACAGCACATACAACAACATACAACATACAGAATATACTACAACATACAACATAAAGCCTATAAAACAACACAGAGCATACAGTACATAGTACAACATACAGCACATACAACAGCACACAGCATACAGCACATAGTACAACATACAACATACAGCACATACAACATATAGCATACAGCACATACTACAACATACAACAGCACACAGCACATACAACATTCAACAACATACATTGTCCTGTGCAGACATCAGGACCAGACCAAGGCTGAGGCAGGACAGGCTTCTGCCTGGGGCGGCATGGTTAGAGGGGGGAGGGGGTGCTAGAGGCACAGCTTTAGCCTTTCCTGGCTTGCCATTGGCTGATCACAGTTGCAGTCTAAATCAGTGTTATGTGTCATTTATTACAATTTTTTCTTTGGATAAAAATTCAACCTCTTATTAACCCCAATTAGTCCTTATTAACTCTTTCATCCCCCTCTTTCTTTCGTTTTTTTTTTTTTTTTCTTCTTTTACCATTTCTATATAAAAGTTTTACATTTGTATTTATCATTTGTATTTGTTCCTTTCCTCAGCGCTGCATCAAAGAAAATGCTTTGTGCCAGAAACAGAAGTCGCTTTTCTGCAGAATAACATTTGCACGTTGGGTAAGCTGGCCCATACACCATACAATCTGATTGTACAATCTTTATTCAGCCCTTTTCATTTGTTTCAGCTCTTACCGTTTCTTGTACTATATATATATATATATAGTTGATGGTCGATCTAAAGAATATTGTCCTGGGATTGTCATGTAAAGACCCTTTGCTGGGGGAGGGGTCATTCTCCTGGGTTTTATCTCTGATCGCTGTGCTCAGTTAACTGGCCCTTTAAAAGGAGTGGCTTCCTGTAACATTGTGTGTTGTGTCATTTCCTCTTTTTTTTTTTTTTTTATTAATTCCTTTTTAGTTGGGGATATTACACTTGTGCGACTCGTCCTGCGACTTGGTCGCAACCCATGATTTCCAATGAGTGCCGTTCATATCTGTGCGACTTCAAATCGCAGCGACTTCAAAGCAGTCCCTGCGCTACATTGATCCGACTTTGATGCGTTTCGAGGTCCAAAGACCTCAGGATTACGCAGGCATTGCTTCAAGTCCAGTCAAAATCGCAGCAAAATCGCATGACTTTTAGGTCGCACAAGTGTGAAAGGGACCTAACTTCCACTTTTACTTACGTGCCCCCCCCTTAATGACCAGGCCCTATTTTGCGATTCGGCACTGCGTTATTTTAACTGACAATTGCGCGGTCGCGCTACACTGTACCCAAATAAAATTGATGTCCTTTTTTCCCCACAAACAGAGCTTTCTTTTGGTGCTATTTGATCACCTTTGCGATTTTTTTTTTTTTTTTTGCGCTATAAACAAAAAAGGCGACAATTCTGAAAAAAAACAACAATATTTTTCACGTTCTGCTATATAGCATTGCCATTAAAAAAAATAAATAAATAAAAATCTAATTTTTTCATCATTTTAGGCCAATTTGAATTCTGCTACATATTTTTGCTAAAAAATGTTTTTAAAAAATCCCAATAAGTGTATATTGATTGGTTTTCACAAAAATTATCCCGTCTACAAACTAGGGAAAAGATTTATGTCATTTATATTTATTTTTTTACTAGTAATGGCCAATTGCGCGGTCGTGCGACGCTGTACCCAAATAAAATTGATTTCTTTTTTTCCCCCACAAATAGAGCTTTCTTTTGGTGGTATTTGATCACCTGTGCGGTTTTTATTTTTTGCGCTAAACACAAAAATAGAGTGACAATTCTGAAAAAAAAAAACAATATTTTCCACATTCTGCTTTATAACAGTCGCAAAAAAAAAAAAAAATAAAAATCAAACTTTTTTAACATTTTAGGCCAATTTCTATTCTGCTACATATTTTTGCTAAAAAAAAAAAAAAAAAAAAAAAAATCCCAATAAGTGTATATTGATTGGTTTGCACAAAAATTATCCCGTCTACAAACTAGGGAAAAGATTTATGTCATTTATATTTATTTATTTATTTTTTTACTAGTAATGGCTAATTGCGCGGCCGTGCGACGCTGTACCAAAATAAAATTGATGTCCTTTTTCTTCCACAAATAGAGCTTTCTTTTGGTGGTATTTGATCACCTGTATATAAACAAAAAAAAAAAAAAACAGAGACAATTTTGAAAAATAAACAATATTTTTTCTTTCTGCTCTAAAACACATCCAATAAAAAAAATGTCAAAAATGTAAAAAAATCGAATTTCTTCATCAATTTAGGCCAATATTTATTCTGCTACATGTTTTTGTTTGGTGTATATTTATTGGTCTGCGCAAAGTTATCGCGGCTACAAACTATGGGATATTTTTTATGGCATTTTTATTTATTTATTTATTTATGTATTTATTTATTTATTTTTTACTAGTAATGGACAATTGCGCGATCGTGCAACGCTGTACCCAAATAAAATTGATATCCTTTCCCCCCCCCCCCCCCCACAAATAGAGCTTTTCTTTTGGTGGTATTTGATCACCTCTGCTATTTTTACTTTTTTGTGCTAAACACAAAAAAAGAGCGACGATTTTGAAAAGAAAAAAAAAACAATATTTTTTACTTTCTGCTATATAACATTCCCAATAAAAAAAAAAAAAAAAAATTAAAAATCAAACTTTTTTTTATCATTTTAGGACAATTTGGATTCTGCTACATATTTCTGCTAAAAAAAAAAAAAAGAAAAAAAAATGCCAATAAGCGTATTGATTGGTTTGCACAAAAATAATCACGTCTATAAACTAGGGAAAAAATTTCTGTAATCTTTATTTATTTATTTACTAGTAATGGCCAACTGCGCGGTCGTGCGACGCTGTACCCAAATAAAATTGATGTCCTTTCCCCCCCCCCCCCCCCCACAAATAGAGCTTTCTTTTGGTGGTATTTGATCACCTCTGCAATTTTTATTTTTTGTGCTATAAACAAAAAAAGAGCAACAATTCTGAAAAAAATATATATTTTTCACTTTCTGCTATATAACGTTCCCAATAAAGGAAATTTAAAAATCAAGTTTTTTCATCATTTTAGGCCAATTTGTACTCTGCTACATATTTTTGGTAAAAAAAATTCCAATAAGCGTATTTTGATTGGTTTGAGCAAAAGCTATCACATCATATATATATATATATATATATATATATATATATAAGTCTGAAAAAAAAAATATTTTTCACTTTCTGCTATATAACATTCCCAATAAAATCAAAATTAAAAATCAATTATTTTTTTTTTATAATTTTAGGCCAATTTGCATTCTGCTACATATTTTTGCTAAAAAAAAAAAAAAAAAATCCCAATAAGCGTATTTTGATTGGTTTGCACAAAGGTCACCGCGTCTACAAACTACGGGAAAGATTTATGTCATTTTTATTTATTTATTTATTTTTTACTAGTAATGGCGGCGATCTGCAAATTTTTAGCGGGACTGCGACATTGCGGCGGACAGATTGGACCCCTAACTGACATTTTTTACACTTTTGGGGGGACCAGTGACATTATTACAGTAATCAGTGCTAAAAATTTGCACTGTCACTGTAATAATGACACTGGCAGGGAAGGGGTTAACCCAGGGGTGATCAAAGGGGTTAAATGTGAGCATAGGGGGTGTTTTCTAACTGTGAGAGGGAGGAGCTTGTGGAATCAACACAGAGCTCCTGTGTTCCTCCTATTTAGGATCACAGGTCTCAGTGTTGATTCCACAAGCCCCTCCCCCTCACAGCTAGAAAACGCCCCCTAGGCTCACTTAACCCTTTGATCGCCCCTGGGTTATCCCCTTCCCTGCCAGTGTCATTATTTCAGTAACAGTGCATATTTTTAGCACTGATTACTGTAGTAACAGCAGACCGCTGTTCTCTCTCCACAGGGAGCGATTTCGGCCGCCGGCCTTGTGGATCGGTTTCCCCGCTGCTGAGTGGGCACACGCGCGCGCCCCCCTGGATTGCTTCCGCAGACCGCCGTACAGGCAGCAGCTGGTCGGCAAGTGGTTAAAATTAATATTTAATTGGTTAATATTACACCAAAAGTGCTCCAAAAGGTGCAAAGAACAGATTTTCAGAGATCTTCTCTGGTTCCTCCATGCAATCATTCATGGTCGGCGCTCTCTTCCACCACCAGCAGAAAAAATCCCTACTCACCTGGCTCAGTGCCGGTTCACACATATGCGATAAAGGAGCCCTGCGAATTCCAACATCGCACTCGTCTCGCATTGCAGGTCACACTGCCATATGCGAATCGCTGGGGGTGTCAATACAAAGTTAACGACACCCCCAGATCAGTTCACATATCACAGTGTGAACTGTCAATTCGGGCATGAATCGGATCGCATAGGTGTGAACACTGATTCTGCTGCGGACCCAAAAAAGGGTCCTGTGCGACTTTGGTATGAATGCAATGCAAATTCAGCCATACAATCTGTATGGCTAAATTTGCAACGCACAGACATCGCATGGGATTTGCAGAGCAGTGCAGTGCAAATCACATGCGATGTCTGAAATCGCATATGTGTGAACCGGCACTCAAGCATATAAAGCGCATGTAGGATATGTTGAGAGATACACTCTCATATATTTTATGCTCCCCACTGGCGATCCGCTCCAATCAGATGTAAACTCTGAGAGTGTTATACCATAATGTCAGGGAAAAACAAAAGGCCCTTCATAGTAATAATAAGTAATAATTTAACATTCATTGAGTCCCCGTTCACACTAAGGCGACCTGTGAGGCGACCTGGTCGCCTCACAGGTCGCCGTAGGTCGCCTCCCATAGGGAAGCTGCGGACCCGTTCTAATAGGAGCGACACAAGTCGCTCCGACTTAGAAAAAGGGTCCGGAGCTTCTTTGGGGCGACCAGGAGGCGACCGCCATAGACTTCAATGTTATGAAGTCCGTGGCGGCCGCTCCGAGGTCGCGGCGCGCTGCTCGCACCGCGGCCTCGGAGGTCGCGGTGCGAAGTAGCGTCGCTTGTATGTGAACGGGGCCTAATTGCGCATAAATAAAAACACTTACAGAAGATGCAGTTAACACAAGCTTATCTTGTGTTGCAAGGACACCGGTTTGCGTTCCACCTGTGTTCCAAAATTTGCAGGGTTACCGCATCACATATATGTGAATCGGCACTCAAGGGAGCGCGGTTTTTATATTGTTTATACACACATTTTAGGTTCGCATTGCCTTATAACCAGCTGCTTCCCAATTAAAATATTATTCCAAAAATTTATTTATAATTAATATTTTCACAAGTATTGGTTTATTTGAGCTTGCATACAATGGTGAGTTAATTCATTTTTATTTCTGTTGGATTTATCCGGAGTGCGCAGGTAGAGGGTACATTTATGTTCCTTTTTTTTTATTGTTTTCTTTTGGTGGTATTTGATCATCTCTGCGGTTTTTATTTTTTTGCGATTTGATAAATTGCGCAACGATCTCTGCAATCTCGGCAAATGGCATTAGGTGAAGCTTATCACCCAAAACATTTCAGGAGCTACTTTTGGGCGACATGCGATGCAGGTTGCCACAATTGCAGCCGCAATTTATCACGCAACAACATCCTTTTTGGGCAATTTTTAGCCATATTGTCAATGCACCCCGGAAGAAACCTTAAGACACCCCTAAAGAAACATCAAGGCACCCCTGAAGAAACCTCAAGGAACCCCTGAAGAAACCTCAAGGCACCCCTGAAGAAATCTCATGGCACCCCGAAGAAACCTCAAGGCACCCCTGAAGAAATCTCAAGACACCCCTGAAGAAACCTCAAGGAACCCCTGAAGAAACCTCAAGGCACCCCTCAAGAAACCTCAAGGCACCCCTCAAGAAATCTCATGGCACCCCGAAGAAACCTCAAGGCACCCCTGAAGAAATCTCAAGGCACCCATGAAGAAACCTCAAGGAACCCCTGAAGAAATCTCAAGGCATCCCTGAAGAAATCTCAAGGAACCCCTGAAGAAACCTCAAGGCACCCCGAAGAAACCTCAAGGCACCCCTGAAGAAATCTCAAGGCACCCCTGAAGAAACCTCAAGGAACCCCTGAATAAATCTCAAGGCACCCCTGAAGAAATCTCAAGGCACCCATGAAGAAATCTCAAGGCACCCTTGAAGAAAGCTGAAGGCACCCCTGAAGAAACATCAAGGTGGGCACACTGGTTGAATAAGGCTTCTCTAATGTCAAGGAGATGCCCCCTCAGCCATGGTGTTGTACAAGGAGCCCTTTGCCCGGCCTGAGACGGAATGAGTTAAGCGCTCACGGCCGGCTGGGATGTCGTTCCTCGGGAGGAGGTGGAACGGGTCCAGCTGTCATCTTTATAGTGGAGAAGCCGCATTGGAGGACCATATTAGGGAGACGGTTATTAAGAGAATTTCCTGGGTCAGCGCTTTATCGGCCAGACGCGGCCGCTGGCGATCAGATCTTATTTTTAATCGATGCGCGCACCACCTCCTCACCCCGGCTACGGTTTCAGGGCCATGGAAAGACACTTAACACTTCGCAGCTTAAGGCCAGGCCGAGGAGGGAGAGGAAACCCGAGAGGCCTCGAAATAGAAAGACATCAGAAGAGTTTTTTTCCCGCACGTCTTAGGCGGCGGAGTCCGCTCTCCATGTTTGGAGAAATACGCCCCGGAATGGGGGAGCCACAAAACCATTCCGCCCCAAGGTGCGAGACGTGTTCAGCGGTGGGAGGATTGGGAACCCGGCAGATAACCGCAGACGGCTCAGACTCATCAATTGCCGGATAATCCCACAGAAGAGCGTCCTCTGCACCAACATTAATGCTCCATTCACATCTGCGCGTCGTTCCATCGCACTTGAGGTGCCGTTAATCGTTAACGGTGCTGCAAACGTTTTTGTGTGCTAAGCATGGGTAAAATCGCACAACGCTTTACGCCCCAAAAACGGTGCAGGAGCTTCTTTGGCGCAGTTGTCACGCATAGGGCTCGTTAAAATGTCATGTGATGCGGCGATGTGAATGGCGACTAAGGGCCGGTTCACACTTCTGCGAGTGCGCCGATCGCATGTAATTCGGAGCGCACTGCTCCTTCATTACATGCGATCGGAGGTGCAGATGCGAATTCAGCCATACACTTTGTATGGCTGAATTTGCATTGTATCCGCACCCAACACGCACATGACCCTTTTTCCCAGCTGCATCAGGATCGGATCGCACAGTGGTTCACACTTGTGCGATCCGATCCTGTGCGAACTGTCAGATCGCACTGCGATATGCGATCAAACTGGGGGTGTCGTTAAGATTTCATTGACACCCCCTGCGTATCGCATATGGCAGTGTGAACTGCCAGGGGTGCGTTTGCATTGCCTTCCCGCATCGCACAAGTGTGAACCAGGACTAATAGGAAACGTCACCTTTAAGCCCAGCTCACACTTGTGCGGCTTTGAAATCGCGCTACTTCAATGCAATTTGAACCTCGGATTTATTTTTGGCTTTCGACTTCGTTTAACAGAAGTCTATGCAAGTCAAAATGAAATCAGAAAAAAAAGTAGTGCAGGAACCTTTTACAAAGTTGCTGCGTTATGAATTGCGGCAATTTGAAAAGATCTATTGCCAGCAAAAGGGTGTCAAATCGCATGACAAATCACACCGGTGTGAATGAGGACTAAGGCTCCTCGCAAGCGGGACTGTCCAGCTGCATTGCGTCCCTCAGCGTTTTAATGTGACTGCAGGAGGGGGGGGGGGGGCAGGTGAAATGTCCAGTCCCAAAGCTTACAGCAGGCTGCGGCTCAATGGAGCTTTAAGCTGTACTGAGTGTTACTGTTTTTTAGGGTCCCGTGTATTTAGGGGCGGAGTTTCGAAACGCAAAAGTCCTGAATTCTGGACCTTTTCCCTGAATGCACAGGGAGGGGCGCAATACAGATGGAATGGGGGTGGGGGGGCATAATTGTATATTCCATAACCAACCCTCTAATAGGATCTGGAAATAATGCGATATTATACTGCAGCTTACCAATTCTTTCTCCTTCTTTCTTTCCTTTTATTTACTTTTCTTTTCATTCCTCTTCTTTCTTTCTTTTCTTTTCTTTTCCTTTCTTTCTTCCCTTTTTTTCTTAGTTTTTTTCTTTTCTTTTCTTTCTTTCTTTTTTTTTTCTTTCTTCCTTCCTTCCTTCCTTCCTTTCTTTCTTTCTTTCTTTCTTTCTTTCTTTCTTTCTTTCTTTCTTTCTTTCTTTCTTTCTTTCTTTCTTTCTTTCTTTCTTTCTTTCTTTTCTTTTCCTTTTTTCTTTGTTTTTTTCTTTTCTTTTCGTGTCTTTTTTTTCTTTCTTTCTTTCTTTCTTTCTTTCTTTCTTTCTTTCTTTTTTTCTTTCTTTCTTTCTTTCTTTCTTTCTTTCTTTCTTTCATTCTTTTCTTTTCTTTTCCTTTCTTTATTTCCTTTTTTTTCTTAGATTTTTCTTTTCTTTCTTTCTTTTTTTTCTAATTTACTTTCTTTCTTTCTTGGTTTTCCCTTTCTTTCTTTTCTTTTCCTTTCTTTCTTTCCTTTTTTTTTCCTTAGTTTTTTTCTTTTCTTTTCTTTCTTTCTTTTTTTTCTATTTTCCTTTCTTTCTTTCTTTACATTCCCTTTCTTTCTTTTTTCTTTTCTTTTCTTTCTTTCTTTTTTTCTATTTTCCTTTCTTTCTTTCTTTCTTTTCTTTTCTTTTCCTTTTTTTCTTTGTTTTTTTTATTTTCTTTTCATTACCTTTCTTTCTTTCTTTCTTTCTTTCTTTCTTTCTTTCTTTCTTTCTTTCTTTCTTTCTTTCTTTCTTTCTTTCTTTCTTTCTTTCTTTCTTTCTTTCTTTCTTTCTCTCTCCCTCAACTAGTGATCCAGCTAACAAGTTTTTCAAAAGCACAAGCTCTCCAGCAGACTGTATCAGTTACAGGGATGAGACAAACCGTTTAATGCTGACGGGGTGCTGACAAGGATCAGCTTTTTTTATTTATATAAAACCTTTATCCCAAAAGGAAAATGTTTGCTGTAAGGGTCCGTTCACACACGATGGCGGACAGAATTGCCACGATTCTGCCTTGCGATTTCAAATGGCTGCAAAACGCGTTTGTGATGCCATTACTTTTAATGGTACCCCAATCGCACGACAAAGTCGCGCAAACAAAATCGTGGGACGCTTGTCACCCAAAAGAAGTTCCGGAACTTCTTTTGGGTGACACGCTTCCCGCAATCATGTTTGCACAATTTTCCGGTGATCAGTCGCGCGACAATCATGGCAAAATCGTGGCATGATTAGGGTGCCATTTTCCTGCGTTTTGCAGCCATTAGAAATTTGTCGCTGCGATTTTGCCCACGATCGTGTGTTAATGGAGCCTAGTCCAGCTCCCTGACTGGCAATGATTCCGTCTGCCATGACTCCTGTGCTCATTCATCCAGAGTTGTCTCTCCCAAATACACGAGGTGTCTTGACACGTGCATGCGCCCCTCGGTAGAATACTGCCCCCTGGGATGTCTACATCTTGCACGTGTCGAGATGCTACGCATGTGGGAGGGCGGGGGAGGGCAGGGGGTGGGGGTCTATGTCATTCTCACCTTGGCAAGGAAGCAGGAAGGTGCTGGGATGCAGCACACAAACATGGAAACACCATGGCTTAGCAGGTAGCATAGGTGTGCGCAGCCTATGTGCACCCCAAAGTGCCCGTGTGTGTGTGTGTATATAGGGCAGTGGATGTGTCAGAAGGGCCGAGGTAGGTGTCAGTAGCACAGTGGAAAGTGTCAGTAGGGCAGTGGATGGTGCAAGTAGAGCAGTAGACGGTGTCAGTAAGGCAGAGGTAGGTGTCAGTAGAGCAGTAGATGGTGTCAGTATGGGAGAGGTAGGTGTCAGTAGAGCAGTAGACGGTGTCAGTAAGGCAGAGGTAGGTGTCAGTAGAGCAGTAGACGGTGTCAGTAAGGCAGAGGTAGGTGTCAGTAGAGCAGTAGATGGTGTCAGTATGGGAGAGGTAGGTGTCAGTAGAGCAGTAGACGGTGTCAGTAAGGCAGAGGTAGGTGTCAGTAGAGCAGTAGATGGTGTCAGTATGGGAGAGGTAGGTGTCAGTACAGCAGTAGACGGTGTCAGTGAGGCAGAGGTAGGTGTCAGGAGAGCAGTAGGCTGTGTCAGTAAGGCAGAGGTAGGTGTCAGTAGCATAGTGGACAGTGTCAGTAGGGCAGAGTTAGGTGTCAGTAGAGCCGTGGACGGTGTCAGTAGGGCAGAGATAGGTGTCAGTAGCACAGTGGACAGTGTCAGTAGCACAGTGGACGGTGCCAGTAAAGCCGACGTAGGTGTCAGTAGCACAGTGGGCGGTGTCAGTAAAGCAGTGGATAGTGTCAGCAGGGCAGAGGTAGGTCTCATTAGAGAAGTGGACGGTGTCAGTAGGGCAGAAGTAGGTGTCAGTAGCAGAGTAGACGGTGTCAGTAGGGCAGAGGTAGGTGTCAGTAGCACAGTGGACAGTGTTATTAGGGCAGAGATTGGTGTCAGTAGTTTATTTTTATTATTTTTTTTTTACTATTAATACTTACCATTTTTTTTTTATTGTTTTTTTTTTTTTTTTAGGGGTCTAAACAGACCCCTGATGTCTCACTATTGTCAAAGATTCCCCACTGCCTTTCTCTGCAGCCAAGCAGCAGGATGGAATCTGCGCAGTAGCAGGTTAATTAGCATCTTAGCTAATTATTTTATTTTCTTTGTCTTTTTTAATTGTTTTGGAAAACTGAATGAAATTAATAAAAAATTATAATGGAAAAAAAAAATTTGCATCTTAGCGCCTTAGATTGTAAGCTCCATGCAGCAGGGATTGATGTGAATATATAGTATGTATAATGCTGCGTAAATTGTTGAGGCTAAATAAATAATATAAATAAATATAAAGAATAAATAAATATATAATAATATATATTATTCATATTGAAAATTAAATATAGTAATAATATAACAAATAAATTGTATTAATTAGTAATTAAATTAATTAATATATAATAAATATAAATAAATAAATATGTGAAACAAAAAATATAATGTATATTAAAAAAAGAGGAAGACATCAAACTAAAAATTTAACGTGCGTTCCCTTTTCAAGACCCTTAAATGGCGCTCTCTTTTATGGTTTATATGCACTACAGTCTCTGCTGTGCGCCAGGGACCATTTTTTTATCCCTGATTTGTGTGCGGTGGCAGCCATTGGATATCCTATATTTAAAAAAAAGAGTACGAATTTACAGAAATTATATAGGGGGGGGGGGGGGGCGACAGCAGAGAAAATTCTTATAATCAGCGAAGTCCCTTTTGGGCCCCATTCACATCTGCGCATTTCAAAAGCGCGTGTTTGTGAAAGAACATGCGTCGCCCTTGCGGTCCTATTAATCGTTGATGATGCGCCAAAAGCATCAGCAAAGATACGTTTTGTCATTGGGCAAAATGTACGGCAAATGCGCCCAAAGTGCATAGATAAAAAAAGAACATGTGACGCTCAGTGGCCAAAAAGGTGCGGGAGCTCCTTTTGGCAGGTTCGTTAGACGTAGGCACATCCTATTCAATTAAACGCCCTATGCATATAAAAATGTGCAAAAAAAAAAAATAAGACACAAAAAATGCATGGAAAAAAATTGCTCGTTGTGCGGATGTGAATGGGGCCTAAATGAGCATTTAACCCTAGCAGAATGGGGGTGGGGGGGTCTGCAAAGATTGTTTTTGTTTTTGTTTTGTTTTTTGTTTTGTTTTTTGTTGATGATTCTATTACAATGTATTTTTTAGGGAAGGTTTTGTTACACTTTAGTTATTTTTTTTTCTATCAGAGGATAGGTGTTAGTTACCACCACAGTGCGGGTTAATGGGAAGGCCGTGTGTTTGGTTTCCGGGCCTCGTCCTCATCGATCAGTATTAAATGACTGACCCCCATGTAGGTTCTGTAATGTTTACATGCTGGGGGGGGGCTGTGTATACATAGCTGGGATGGTTAGAGTGCCCCCCATATACTATTAGTATTAGAATGTCACATAGACCGTCACCTCCTGACCCCTCCGCCTGCTATACTCATCACTGGCAGACGCAATGTAGACTGCAGTGAGTCTATAATGACTAAGCCAGACCTTTGGGTATACCAGGAAAATGTCTGCTCAATATAGTTCGCGTCTACCTGCCAGGGTCAGTCCAGGACGATCGCTTTCTGGGTATAAACCCTGACACCTTCATTGCTTTGATTTTTTTTTTTTTTCGTCTGAATTTTTTATTGTTTTATTTTTTTTTACTATTTTATAAGAAATTACAAAGTAGTGTAAGCAAACATATTTTTATTGTTTTTAAATAAAATAAAAAATAATATATTAAAGACCTTGGCTAGATAATGGCTTGTTTCTAGGGTGAATTCACACTTGTGAAAGCACCCTGTGTGCGATCAGCTGCCAGAACCCCAGCAGGGGCCTCCAGAGTTTGCTGCAAGTAGGCATATAATATATAAATATTTAAAAATAATATTTTTTTATTAATATTTTTAAATATTGATATAATATAAATATGTTTAATAAAACAAAAAAAATGTATATCTGTAAATATAAACATAATATTAATATTTAAAAATATTATTATTTTTTCAGTGTATCTAAAAACAATAAAAATATGTTTGCTTACATTACTTTGTAATTTCTTGAAAAATAATAAAAAAAATAAAAATAAAATAATATTAATAATTATGATGGCGGGGAGGCGAAGCCTGTGATAGAGTTGTTATTGTTCTACAAGCCCCGCCTACTTGTCCGCATAGGTGTGCGCAGCCTATTGCATTAGGGTGTGCACCCCAAAGCTCAAACACACATGCCAATGTGGGGGGGGGGGGGGAAAGCCCGGGCAGGGAGGAAATCAGCACCACAGAGTGATTAGGGTGTGCCCAGGCAGACCAGGGACACACCCCCTGCGCACGCCTATGCTTGTCGGCTTTTGTTGGGCGTACATATGTGCAAAATTATTTTTATTATTTTTCAAGAAACTACAAAGAAAGCAAACATAATTTTATTGTTTTTAAATATACTGAACAAAAATATATATATATATATATATATATATATATATATATATATATATATATATATATATATATATATATATATATATATATATATATATATATATATTTAAATATTAATATATTATTATTATTTAAAAATATATATATTTTTATTCAGTGTATTTAAAAACAATAAAGATATGTTTCCTTACATTACTTTGTAATTTCTTGAAAAATAATAAAAGTAAAAAAATAAAAAAAAATTATCATGATGGCGGGGAGGCGGAGCCTGTGATAGGGTTGTTATTGTTCTGCAAGCCCCGCCTACTTGTCCCGCATAGGTGAGCGCAGTCTATTGCATTAGGGTGTGCACCCCAAAGCTAAAACACACATGCCAATGTGGGGGGCAGGGAGGGAATCAGCACCACACACAGTGATTAGGGTGTGCCCAGGCACACCAGGCACACCCCCTGCGCACGACTATGCCTGTCGGCTTTTGTTGGGCGTACATATGTGCAGAATAGTTTTTATTCTTTTTCAAGAAATTACAAAGTAATGTAAGCAAACATAATTTTATTGTTTATTATAAGATTAATATTTTTGAACATTATATTTAAAAAAAGTATATATATATATATATATATAGATATATAGATATATATATAATATAAATATTTTAAAGTAATATATTTTTTAGTTATTATTTTTAAATATTAATATAATATAAATATGTTTAATAAAACAAAAAAAATGATATTTTTAAATATGAATATAATGTTAATATTTAAAAATATTCTTTTTTTTTTTTTTTTTTTTTAGTTCAGTTTATTTAAAAACAATAAAAATATGTTTGCTTACATTACTTTGTAATTTCTTGAAAAATAATAAAAATAAAAAAAATAATAATTATCATAATGGCGGGGGGCGGAGCCTGTGATAGAGTTGTGATTGTTCTGCAAGGCCCGCCTACTTGTCCGCAGAGGTGTGTGCAGCTCAAACACACATGCCAATGTGGGGGGAAAGGCTGGGCAGAGAGGGAATCAGCACCACACAGAGTAATTAGGGTGTGCCCAGGCACACCAGGCACACCCCCTGCGCACACCTATGCCTATTGGCTTTTGTTGGGCGTACATATGTGCAGAATTATTTTTATTATTTTTCAAGAAATTACAAAGTAATGTAAGCAAACATATTTTTATTGTTTATTATTGTTTTTTTTTCTGCCAGCGAATGTCTTTTTTCATAAAAGCGATCCGATCGGCTAATTAGCCGCTGGATCACCTTCAGAAGCAGCTGGAGGGGCCGCACCCACCCGCTACTTTGCGGTGTTTCTCTGGCTTACCGCTTATACTCGCAACCCTGAGAAACGATCTGACGGGTTCACATGGCTGGCCATAGGGGTGAACAGAGACCAGATTGTCTCTGATCACCTCTATGATCTTGGAGGAACGTCATGACGTCACCATTGGTCTAGGGCGGAAGTAAACAATTTTTAGCAGCGGTTCTTCACACACATTTTTTTTTTTTTAAATACAATTTGATTGACTATTTTGTGTGGATTAATATTATTAATTTATTTATTTATTTTTTTGTATGACATTTGCAAACTTTAATAACTTTTTTTTTTTTTTTTTTTTTTTTTAGTAGAGACCCTGGGCCTAGTGAATAAAATGGCGGTCATTGCAATTTTTTATGTCACACAGTATTTTAGCAGCAGTTTTTCACACTTTTTTTTTTTTTCTTAAAATACACTTATTGTTAATTTATTTATTTTTTGTATGACAATTGCAAACTCTAATAAAGAGAGTTTAAAAAAAATACACTTTAATTAATTAAAAAAAAAAACAGTATATATATATATATATATATATATATATATATATATATATATATATTTTTTTTTTTTTTTTTAAAGGTAGAGGAGAGATTATATATAACCCAGATCTCCCAGACCTGTTGTCCCTTCTTTCTATTACAAGGGATATTTACATTCCTTGTATTAGGAATAAAAGCGATACAAAAAGGGGACTTTGTAAAAATAAATAATAAAAAAAAAGAAGTTAATGCCCCCCCATTCTTCTGTGTTTGCATGCAGAAGCGAACACCTACGTAGCTCATGCACGCATAATGTAAATGGTGTTCGCACCACACATGTGAGGTATCTCAGCGAATGTTAGAGCGAGAGCAATAATTCTAGTGCTAGACCTCCTCTATAACCCCAAACAGGTAACCTGTAAAAAAATTTAAAGCGTCACCTATGGAGATCTGACAGGTTACTTACTCAGCGTAACTTCATATTTTATATGTTACCAAAAAATATGGATTATATATTGTGGTTTTTTTAACCATTAAAATTAAAGTGGAGTTCCACCCTATTTTTATACTTACCTCCATCTTCTCGCTCCGGGTCACCTGAAAAAGAAATGGATAATCGCATATTTTTTTTTTTTTTACTTACCTCGTAGCGAAGAAAATATACTTACCTTACTTCCTTCTTCCTCCTTCCTCGGCCGCGGCCCGTCGTCACTTCCTGGCTCTGCAATGATTCCTGGGAGCTGAACGTCATAGCTCCCAGGAATCATTGCGCCTGCACCGGCCCCGACGTCAGTTCCGGGTCGCGCGCGTCATCCCCTTCTAAACAGCTTCTGGGCATGCCCAGAAGCTGTGGAGGGGTGACGCGCGCGACCCGGAAGTGACGTCGGGGCCGGCGCAGAGCATCGTGGGACCACAGAAGGCGGAAGAAGACGCCGAAGAGGACGCGCTGGCTTCAAGCTGCCCACATCTGAGATGGCAGCGCTGGACAAGACGTTTGCAAGGTAAGTATTTCGTCTTGCAGGTAAGTGCAACCCGGGACAGATCAGAGGCTAGCCATTGTGGAATGCACTAGCCCTGACTGTCCCGGGGGTATTAAAAAAAAAAAAAAAAAATCCAGGGTGGAACTCCGCTTTAATAAAAGTGTATTTTTTGCAAAAAAAAAAAAAATTGTGTTTGAAAAACCACTGTGCAAATACTATGTAATGTGAAAAATTGCAATAATTGCCACTTTTTTTTTCTAGAGTCTCTGCTAAAAAAAACAAAAATATATATATATATATATATATATATAAAATGTTATATAAAATATTCTAACAAAAAAATACAGATTTTTACTGAACAAAAAATGCCACCAGAAAAGTTTTGGTCTCCTAGTGGCTAGAGAGGGGCGCATTTCTCTGTGCGTCAAGAAAGCGTTCGATTTTTGCAAGCGTTCCCATCTCGCAAAAATCAGAACCTAGCCTAACTGCTCATCCAAGTGGTTACATGCCAATGGAGCCTCCGACCGACCCTGGACGCAGGGTTGGCGTTTAGTTGAACGTATCCGCCCCCCCGAGTGTGAATGCCCCCTTTATAAATCCATAGAGATGTATGGGGGACACAAATATTAACATTGTACATTTCTGGCCATGTGAAGTTTATAGCACGAAGGTGATGAGTGGGGCTCATCCACAAACGATCGAACATTGGCCAGGGGCTGCCAGCTCAGCTTGTTACGGTTGACGTGCCACCAGCAATCTCACTTATATTCCAAGAGGGCTCTTGACCCGTCTCATAACAAAGGCCGAGCGTGCCGACAGGCGTGTAATGTTCTGGCTGATGAGAATGACCCCCTGCACCCACTTCCCTCCCAATAATAATATCTTCTCACTTTACACATCGCACACAAATCCACCAACACTCAACGCATTGTTATATATAGTATATAATGGACTGAGAGGGGGAGTCTAGTCTTAACCACTTAGAGGCCAGGCATTTTCTGGCAAATTTTATTTACAAGTTTAAATAACTAATATAACTGTATATTATGCAGTCCTGTGCCCAGCACTCTGTGTATTATGTAGTCCTGTGCACAGCACTCTGTGTATTATTTAGTCCTGTGCACAGCGCTCTGTGTATTATGTAGCCCTGTGCCCAGCACTCCGTGTATTATGCAGTCCTGTGCCCAGCGCTCTAGGCATCATGTAGTCCTGTGCCCAGCAATCTGTTTATTATGTAGTCCTGTGCCCAGTGCTCCGTGTATTATGTAGTCCTGTTCCCAGTGCTCTGTGTATTATGTAGTCCTGTGCCCAGCAATCTGTGTATTATGTAGTCATGTGCCCAGTGCTCTGTGTATTACGTAGTCCTGTGCCCAGTGCTCTGTGTATTATGTAGTCCTGTGCACAGCACTCTGTGTATTATGTAGTCCTGTGCACAGCACTCTGTTTATTATGTAGTCCTGTGCACAGCACTCTGTGTATTATGTAGTCCTGTGCACAGCACTCTGTGTATTATTTAGTCCTGTGCACAGCGCTCTGTGTATTATGTAGCCCTCTGCCCAGCACTCTGTGTGTTATGTAGTCCTGTGCTCAGCACTCCGTGTATTAGGCAGTCCTGTGCCCAGCGCTCTATGTATCATGTAGTCCTGTGCCCAGCAATCTGTGTATTATGTAGTCCTGTGCCCAGCACTCTGTGTGTTATGTAGTCCTGTGCTCAGCACTCCGTGTATTATGCAGTCCTGTGCCCAGTGCTCTATGTATCATGTAGTCCTGTGCCCAGCAATCTGTGTATTATGTAGTCATGTGCACAGCACTCTGTGTATTATTTAGTCCTGTGCACAGCGCTCTGTGTATTATGTAGTCCTGTGCCCAGCGTCTGTGTATTATGCAGTCCTGTGCCCAGCGCTCTGTGTATTATGCAGTCCTGTGCCCAGCGTTCTGTGTATTATGTAGTCCTGTGCCCAGTGCTCTGTGTATTGTGTAGTCCTGTGCCCAGTATCTGTGTATTATGCAGTCTTGTGCCCAGCGCTCTAGGTATTATGTAGTCCGGGGCACACCTATATATGTGTATGTGTATAAATACATATAAGTGTGTGTGTATATATACCCCTATAAAGAAGTTCAGATGTTTTGCCTGCCTCCAAAGACCCCAAAAAAATGCCCAAAAAAACTGAAAAATTGGGCGTGCAAAATTATTCAGCCCCCTTAAGTTAATACTTTGTAGCGCCACCTTTTGCTGCGATTACAGCTGTAAGTCGCTTGGGGTATGTCTCTATCAATTTTGCACATCGAGAGACTGAAATTTTTGCCCATTCCTCCTTGCAAAACAGCTTGAGCTCAGTGAGGTTGGATGGAGAGCGTTTGTGAACAGCAGTTTTCAGTTCTTTCCACAGATTCTCGATTGGATTCAGGTCTGGACTTTGACTTGGTCATTCTAACACCTGGATATGTTTATTTGTGAACCATTCCATTGTAGATTTTGCTTTATGTTTTGCATCATTGTCTTGTTGGAAGACAAATCTCCGTCCCAGTCTCAGGTCTTTTACAGACTCCATCAGGTTTTCTTCCAGAATGGTCCTGTATTTGGCTCCATCCAAAGTTTTAAATATCCAATAAATTTCGTTCCACTTCATGATTGTGTCCCACTTGTTGTTGATTCTTCACAAGAAATTACAGTTTTATATCTTTATGTTTGAAGCCTGAAATGTGGCAAAAGGTCGCAAAGTTCAAGGGGCCGAATACTTTCGCAAAGCACTGTATTCGTAAGCTTACCAGGGACCATCAGACTGCACACATGTTTAGATCTGCATGATCTGGTATACTGTATCTACCATCTACAGTGGAAATCATGGATCTAATTTTTATGTACCGTATATACTCGAGTATAAGCCGAGTTTTTCAGCATGTTTTTTCATGCTGAAAATGCACCCCTCGGCTTATACTCGAGTCACTGACTGGAGTGTCTTTTTAAAAATGGCGCCGCTCGGCGCCGACGTGTCACTGCGCATGTGCCGCATGCCCGGAAATAGCCGAACGTGTTCGGCTTTTCCCGAGCATCGGTGGCGCATTTGCGGTGACGTATGGCGGCGCCGGGTGGCGCGATTTTTAAATCGAAGACGGCGCCTCACCGACAGGTAAGTGAGATGCCTCCGCAGCCCCTGTATTTCCTCATGCAGTGCTGCGGGCATGGTACAGGACATTCTCCTGTACCATGCCCGCAGCACTGCATCTCCTGTGCCATGCCTGTAATTACTGTGCCATGCCTATACCTACTGTGCCATGCCTATACCTACTGTGCCATGCCTATACATACTGTGCCATGCCTGTACATACTGTGCCATGCCTGTACTTACTGTGCCATGCCTATACCTACTGTGCCATGCCTGTAATTACTGTGCCATGCCTATACCTACTGTGCCATGCCTATACCTACTGTGCCATGCCTATACATACTGTGCCATGCCTGTACATACTGTGCCATGCCTGTACTTACTGTGCCATGCCTATACCTACTGTGCCATGCCTGTACATACTGTGCCATGCCTGTACATACTGTGCCATGCCTGTACTTACTGTGCCATGCCTATACCATCACCTGTACTATGCCTATACCGTGACCTGTGCCATGCCTGTACCGTGACCTGTGCCATGCCTGTACCGTGACCTGTGCCATGCCTGTACCATGACCTGTAACATGCATGTACCATGACCTGTGCCATGCCTATACCTTCACCTGTGCCATGCCTGTACCATCACCTGTGCCCTGACCTGTGCCATGCCCTTACCATGACCTGTGCAATGCCTGTACTATGACCTGCGCCATCTCCTGTACCATGCCCGCAGCCCCTATTTTGTGTCTCGTGGTGGTCCAGTTGGGTCCAGTAGCTGCAGCATTTCCCACCCTAGGCTTATACTCGAGTCAATAAGTTTTCCCACTTTTTTGTGGCAAAAGTAGGGGTCTCGGCTTATATTCGGGTCGGCTTATACTCGAGTATATACGGTATATGTTATGCAATCTGTGATGTCATGTTTTTTGTCTTTTTTAGTTTTCAATAAAGTTGTATATATTTTTTAACCAAGTGTGTCACTTGAATGCATCCCCTCAATTGCTTGATGCCGATATAGTCCCGCTTTTCTGTCTTTTCTTTGTTTTTTGCTAAAAAAAAAAGAGATATATATATATATATATTTAATGTTTGGGGATTCTAAGTAATTTTCTAGCAAAAAAAAAAAATGTAGATTTTTACATGTAGGAGCGAATGTGTCAGAATAGACTTGGGAAGGAGGTGGTTAATATAAAACGACACTTTATTGCAGTGAAGTAATTTATAAACTACGTAGCAAAATTATAATTGATGTTTCTTGTTGTCTTTTTTATTCACTACATTGCTATATCTTCTTTCTTCCATATCTTCCATTACGTTGTATATGCATTTGTCAAATAAAGCATTTGTGAAAAAAAAAAAAAAGAAATGGTTAAAGCTGGATCCGTCCGGTCGTCACGCTGCCTTCCCGTGTCTTTGAATTAACTTGATTACGTTTCCATTAAATTGTATTTATTAGCGGTCAGCCCAGTTATTAGCGCCTCACTCGTGGCATCTAGCGCCCACTGTCTGTGAATCGTTTGTGTGACATAGAGCCAGAAATCAGCGCTAAACTGTCCTAACTGGCTGAAAATTTCCAATGCGGATCTAATTGGTTGTGCTAATCAATAAAATTCACTATAAGGCGCCCTTTTCATGTAGACAAATTATCGGGAGAACTCTGCCAGACATCCTGCGTCCAGCACAGAAATGAATGCGACGTGAAATATTCACTTCATCTAATCATCTAATCTGAGATCTGTGGAAGGGCGGAGATGGAAATTATAGATGGGAATCCGCCCAACACAAGATTAAAATACTTTGTATGTATCAAAGTGTCCTCTTCATTGGGATATTGTATGGCTGGAGAATAGATGTTCCTCAGATCTTCTCTTGGGTAATTGCTGTATAGTAAATATGATTCCGGGACCTTGTTGTCCCATGGTGGTGGCCATTTTAGGCTAAAGAAGGCTCATAAGGAAAAGTTAAAGCTGAACTCTGAGAAAAAAAAAAGTTCATTTAAATATATTCCTCAATAGCCACAAAGGGTATAAATCCACTTTGTGTGCACCAAATGCCTTTGCAAACATAGATACATAGGCATGCGCACAGGGTGTGCTGGGTATGACTGGGCACCCCCTAATTACCCCATGTGGTGCAGATTTCCCCTCTGCCCTACTGACAAAGTCAACTGCCTTACTGACACTGTTCAATGCTCTACTGACTGAAAAACTGCTGCCCTTCTGACACCATCTACTACTCTACTGACACCGTCCACTACTCTACTGACACCGTCCACTACTCTACTGACACCGTCCACTACTCTACTGACACCGTCCACTGCTCTACTGACACCGTCCGCTGCCCTACTGACACCATCCACTGCTCTACTGACACCGTATACTACTCTGCTGACACCATCCACTACTCTACTGACATCGTCCACTACTCTACTGACACCGTCCACTGCTCTACTGACACCGTCCGCTGCCCTACTGACACCATCCACTGCTCTACTGACACCGTATACTGCTCTACTGACATCTTCTACTGCTCTACTGACACCATATACTGCTCTACTGACACCGTCCACTGCTCTACTGACACCTTCTTCAGCTCTACTGACACTGTCTACTGCTCTACTGACACCGTCCACTGCTCTACTGACACCGTCCGCTGCCCTACTGACACCATCCACTGCTCTACTGACACCGTATACTGCTCTGCTGACACCATCCACTACTGTACTGACACCGTCCACTACTCTACTGACACCGTCCACTGCCCTACTGACACCATCCACTGCTCTACTGACACCGTATACTGCTCTGCTGACACCATCCACTACTCTACCGACACCGTCCACTACTCTACTGACACCGTCCACTGCTCTACTGACACCGTCCGCTGCCCTACTGACACCATCCACTGCTCTACTGACACCGTATACTGCTCTACTGACATCTTCTACTGCTCTACTGACACCATATACTGCTCTACTGACACCGTCCACTGCTCTACTGACACCTTCTTCAGCTCTACTGACACTGTCTACTGCTCTACTGACACCTTCTACTGCTCTACTGACACATCAACTGCTCTACTGACACCATATACTGCTCTACTGACACCGTCTACTGCTCTACTGACACCATCTACTGCTCTACTGACACCGTCCACTGCTCTACTGACACCATCTACTGCTCTACTGACACCGTCCACTGCTCTACTGACACCGTCTACTGCTCTACTGACACTGTCTACTGCTCTACTGACACCTTCTACTGCTCTACTGACACATCAACTGCTCTACTGACACCATATACTGCTCTACTGACACTGTCTACTGCTCTACTGACACCCTCTACTGCTCTACTGACACCGTCTACTGCTCTACTGACACCATCTACTGCTCTACTGACACCGTCCACTGCTCTACTGACACCGTCTACTGCTCTACTGACACGGTCAATGTTTAAGTGTGTGTTTGAGCTTAAGGGTGCACACCCAAATGCAATAGGCTGTGCACACCTATGCATAGATATTATCTTGTAAAAGTAGCAGCGACATCATCCCTGTGCTGTACATAGCCTGTGCAGAGAGCAGCGCTGTGGGAGGGGCCTGGCAGGCCCCACCTACTGCAGGCCGCCTGCAGAAAACTACAGGAAGGGGTGGAGAAAAGACCAGTCACACTGTACAAGGAGAGAGAGCAGAAGTGAGCGGTCTTTATTAAAGGAAGTCTCACACTAGATGACTGCACAGATCTAGAGGAAAAACACTAGCGCAGACTAAGGGGTCCAGTTTAAAAATAAAAGAAAAAAACGTTGGATGAATGTGACAAGCATTTGGTAAGTAAGAACGAGTTTCTGATTGTATTTTGCTTAATAAGTTGATTTCTAATGATTGTCAGCTCCATCTAGTGGCCATAATGCAGAACTTTTCCTGAAGTACCTAAATCAGGGTAAATCCCTGTGCTGTACATGGCCTGTGCAGAACTGTGGGAAGGGCCCAGCAGGCCCCACCCACTGAAGGTTTCTTGGAGAAAAGTACAGGAAGGGGCATGGACAAGAGCAGTCACCCTGCACAAGGAGAGCAAGCAGCAATGACCGGTCTTAATTACACTTAAAGGTTGGAGGTCGCATTTGACTGACTCACTCAATTGAGGGTCTGTGAGTGGGTGATGATGGGGGCAGGTTAGGAGAGCTTGCTCCTGATGATTCTGGCCCAATTTACCAGAAGGGTGGGTGGTGAGCCCTTTTAAGGGGCTTGGGCTGGGTACGACCTTAAGACCGTTTCCGCATACACTTGTAGGGGTGGGTAAACGGAGCGCCCAGTATCAAATTAGAAGCAAAATAGAGGTGAATATGTAGTCGTTCTATTGAAAAAAAATGATAAAGCCAACGCGTTTCAGAGGAACAAAGACTCCCCCTTCTTCAGGGCTGCTGCTGTATGTTAGTGGTGAGTGGGGATATGTCCCAAACTGGCCTCATACATTGCACTAAAGGGTAATCTCAGAAAGTTGTTGGCATGCATAGCGCAAATGCTTTTAGGGACTTTAAAATGATTCATTCTATAAAACAGTGGTCTCCAAACTGTGGCCTGGGGATTGGATGTGGCCCTTTTGTAGCCTTTATCCAGCCCTTGGGGCACTTTTCCTTCCACTGATACAAGATATGATTCCTCCCACTGAAACCAACAGTGGGGCAATGTTCTTGCTGCACACATAAATAAGGCAGCACTTTTCCTCCCATTGGTGCCAGCCATGGGGCACTCTTTCTCCAACTGATCCTAGCGATGGGGCACTCTTCCTACCAATGACACCAGAGATGGGGCACTTTTCCTCCCACTGACACCAGCAATGAGGCATTCTTACTCCCATTGACACCAATGATGGGGCACTCTTCCTCCCACTGATACCAGCGAGGGGGCACGCTTCCTCTCAAAGATGGGGCACTCTTCCTCCAACTGACACCAGTGATGGGGCACTTTTCCTCACAATGATGGGGCACTTTTCCTCCAACTGACACCAACGATGGGGCACCTTTTCTCCTACTGACACCAGCAATGAGGCATTCTTACTCCCACTAATGATGGGGCACTCTTCCTCCCACTGACACTAGCAATGGGGCATTCTTAATCCAACCGACACCAGTGATGAGGCACGCTTCCTCCCACTGACACCAGTGATGAAGCACTTTTCCTCCCACTGCCACCAGCGATGAGGCACTCTTCCTCCCACTAACACCAGCAATGAGGCACTCTTCCTACCAGTGGCACAAGTGATGGGGCACTCTTCCTCCTACTGACTCCAATGATGGGGCACTCTTCCTACCAATGACAGCAGTAATGGGTCACTTTTCCTCCCACTGACACCAATGATGGGGCACTCTTCCTCCCACTGACACTAGTAATGGGGCATTCTTAATCCAACCGACACCAGTAATGAGGCACGCTTTATCCCACTGACACCAGTGGTGAAGCACTCTTCCTCCCACTGTCACCAGCGATGAGGCACTCTTCCTCCCACTGTCACCAGCGATGAGGCACTCTTCCTCCCACTGAGACCAGCAATGAGGCACTCTTCCTCCCAGTGGCACAAGTGATGGGGCACTCTTCCTCCTACTGACTCCAATGATGGGGCACTCTTCCTACCAATGACAGCAATGATGGGTCACTTTTGCTCCCACTGACACCAGCAATGAGGCATTCTTACACCCACTGACACCAATGATGGGGCACTCTTCCTCCTACTGACTCCAATGATGGGGCACTCTTCCTCCTACTGACTCCAATGATGGGGCACTCTTCCTACCAATGACAGCAGTGATGGGGCATTATTCCTTCTCCTAATACCAAAAATGCATTGTTTACTCCCACAGACACCAGGACAATTTCTGCTCTCAGTGGGCACAGACCGAACCCTCTAAAGTCTGAAGGACGGTAAACTGTCCCTTTGTTTAGAAAGTTTGGAAACCCCTGCTATGAAGGAAAAGTCTTCTATAAAGTAAATTAAACACTCCATGATGGAGAATTATAGCATTGTGGAGGTGAGGGGGACCGAGAGATTTGATTTCAGAAACCTTTTTGCATCATTCCTGCTTAGTTGCCCTTTAATAAAAAGGTGGGCATTTGGCAACCCCCAAGGTCACTGATTGCTCCCAGAGCTCCTCACTTTGGGATGAAATCAGGATATTTCAGCACAGAGGTCAAGTTCTTTTACTGTCGGAAGAGTAGGAGAACCTTGCAGGAAAATTCCTCTTCTTCATACTTCTTTTATTTTTAGCCCAGCTTTTCTTCACAGTTGTTGAGACTTAAGTTACATGCCAATGCTTGGGCCCGAATCCTGGCACGACTCTTAAGAGTTGATCCCTGATATATTTTTAATAAAGTGTCTTATATTTCCTCCTTGTGAGTCACGGCATTCCGAGAGGGGACACTAAATCCAGCAGCATGCCTATATATGAAGGGGGCCCAGAATAGAGCCCGGCTTTATAATAACACCTTTCTGGGCGCATAACTGAGGAAGACGGGCAGACGGCACAGTACACATGGGGAACGGATCTGTAGGTCTCATCCTGAGTCTATGTCAGACCTCACTCACTGTCCATTCCCCACAATCCTCTGCTCTCCATCCTGGCCGGCTCAGTGATAAGTAGGTTGTAAGATTTGCCTGTTCTACAAATGGCTTCCCCTAAGTGGGATCTATAGTGCTTCAAGTGGCTCTTATACCCATCAGTGGATAATATTCCTCACGTGTCATTCTGTATAACTTTGTTTCCTTATTGCTCTTGGCTCGTAAGGGGATGCTGGGACTTGTAGTCTCATGGCAGTTGTCTGTCTTTGATCTCTACCACTGACTGGCAAAGTGGTTAATATTGGGCGCCATTTGGTTTCCATTTAAGTCAGTGGTCCTCAACCCTGGTCCTCAGGGCCCACTAACAGGTCAGGTTTGCAAGATAACTGAAATACATCCCAGGTGATATAATTTGCTGCTCAGTGATTGCAGTACTCTAGTCTGCATCTCCCCAAGGTAATACTTAAAATCTGGCCTGTTAGTGGGCCCTGAGGCCCGGAGTTGAGGACCACTGATTTAAGTGACTCAGCTTTAACCGGTTGCCGACCGCCGCACGACTATATACTGCGGCGGTCAGCCCCGGCCAGGCAGAGTGACGTAGGGGTACGTCACTCGCCTGTCACTGACTTGTGAGCCAATTGCGGGCGGGCGCGCGCCCGCCCTGGCTCGTTCACTGACAAGTCAGTGCGTGTGACCGGCGGACCCGATTATGTAAACAAGCCGCCTGCCATTCTCCCTGGTGTAAAAATGAAGATCAGACGGTTCTACTATGTAGGACCATTGATCTCTGTTTTTACACCAATAGACATGTCCCTTTACAGTTAGAAACACGCCCCTAGGACACACTTAACCCCTCCCTCTCCAATACAGTTAACCCCTTCCCTGCCAGTGTCATTTTTGCAGTAACAGTGCATATGTATAGCACTGATTACTGCAGTAATGTCACTGGTAACCCCAAAAGTGTCAAAAATGTCAGTCAAGGGTCCGATCTGTCCGCCGCAATGTCGCAGTACCGCAAAAAAAATCGCAGATCGCCGCCATTACGCGTTAAAAAAAAACACCAAAAATGACAAAAATCTTTCCCTTTGTTAGTAAACGCGATAACTTTTGCGCAAACCAATCAAAATACGCCTTTTGCGATTTTTTTTACCAAACATATGTAGCATAAAACAAATTGGCCGAAAATGTTAAAAAATTTTGATTTTTACATTTTTTTGGGGGGGAATTTCATATAAAAAAATGTGAAAAATATTGTTATTTTTGCAAAATTGACGCTCTTTTTTTGTTTATAGCGCATGATCAAAAAATCGCACAGGTGATCAAATACCACCAAAAGAAAGCTCTGTTTGTGGGAAAAAAAGGATGTGAAATTCGTTTAGGTACAGCGTCGCACGACCGCGCAATTGTCCGTTAAAGTCACGCAGTAAAAAATCGCAAAAAAAAGCCCTGGTCTTTTAGCAGCCAAATCCTCCGAGGCTTAAGTGGTTAAAGGGAACTGAAGAAAATGGACTCAAAGTCCTAATAAGACAAATGTGTAAAGATCAATGGTGCCCAGCCTTGGATCAAACTCGAAATGTAATTGGATTCTGCACTTTGCACATTACCAGCCTATAGGAAGAAGACGGAAAGACTCACTAGATCCATTACTCATAGAAAAGTGGCCAAGAGTAGGGTTACCATTGTTCTGATGGCGTTGGGGCCTTATCAGTTGGTGACCTAAAACCCATCTCCAATCACAACATATTTTTTGGTTTTTAATGTAGTGGGCAAAGGGTATAACCTTTTTCCCTTATTGCTTGTTCCAGCTGGAGGTGTCCACAGTGGAAAATTGGACAGGAATATAAGCCTTCATTTGTGCCCCCCCCCCCCCCCTCCCCACACACACACACACACATATTCACACACTTAACTTTATGAATGTTTCATAGTCATAAAACATTATTCAAGTCAACTGAATGGGGAAGGGGGTGGAGTGGCAGTCTGTTGGAGAGATTTTATGTACTTCCTATTATAGTGACCACACAGGAAGTGAAGGGAAAATCTCCCCAATGGTTACAGAAGCCCACCGCCTCCTCCGTTCCCCCACTCTGTCGAAGAGCTTTGGCCAGAGTTACACTCTAAAGAGAAAGAAAACATCTATAAGATCTCGGTCAACTGGCGACTGATGATTGAGGAAAGGATGGAAATGGAAAGACATAAAATATCGGACATGCTGCTAATATTTAAAGAGTAAAATGTAACAATCAGTTCCCAGGGAAGGAAAACCCAAAAAGATTTGACAAAATTATTTTAACAAGTTTTTTATTAGATTTCTTTGGAAAACAAATGTAAATCCTCGGTGAAAGTTGTGTGAAATCGTTTTTGAACAGACCCCAAGTGGAAGATTTACTGAAACTGGAGAGTGGAAAATCTGATCCAGCTTTGCATAGAAACCAATCAGCTTCCAGGTTTTATTGTCAAAACTTAACCGAACAAGATGAAGTTAGAAGGTGATTGGCTGCCATGTACAGCAGCACCAGTTTGTTTGCTCCAGTTTTAGTAAATCTCCCCCAAGTGTCTGACCAATGGAAATCTTGGGTTTGTTACTCTTAATCTTAGTAAATAAGCTAATAGATTGTTCCCCTACCAGCCCTTTATAGTGTTAATCCCATATACTGTATATCCCATCATGACTCATGGTGGTTGATTTACTAATACTGGAGACAGGGCTGTCTTTAACACAGGGCAAAAGGGGCAGCTGCCCCGGGTCCAGTCATTGTTGTGGGGCCCAAAGCAGTTGCCCCTTGAGCCCCAAAATAGTTGATAAGTGGATTCAAGAGGCCCAATCAATATTAAAGACGGCCCTGACTGGAGAGTGAAAAATCTGGTGCAGCTCTGCATAGAAACCAATCCGCTTCCAAGTTTTTTTTTGTCATAGCTTAATTGAACAAGCTGAAGTTGGAAGCTGATTGGCTACCATGCACAGCTGCATCCCATTTTGCATTCTTCAGTTTTAGTAAGTCAACCCCAGGTCCTACGGCAAGGGAAGAACTACAAGTCCCAGATCCCAGTCCCAAGTCCCAGATCAAACACTCTAATACATGATGAGATGTCAGAACCACAGACAGTTTCTTGGCATTTATCACATGGGTCATGTCTCACCATAATGCAGGTCCCTCAAACCAAACATTTCCATTGACTTTGAGGGTAAAACACAGACCAAGGCACCAGAATTGTATAAAATGCATCATGCAATATTTTAACCTGCTGCTCACAGGTGCTTCAGAAATGAATTTCATATTTTTTTTGTTCTGCATTTCTAAATGCAGCTCAATATATTATCATGTGTCTGCAGGGATGTGATGTTCAGGTCACAGATGAAAAGAATGCGGAGCAGCCAGAGGATGACCACACACAGCTCTTGTGCACCCTCAAGTGGCTCCATCTGAGTACTGCATTGGAAGGCTCAGATTTACACCTTTTAACCACTTCGGTACCTTTAGAGCAGTGGTCTCCAAACTGCAGCCCTTTGCTAGCCTTTATCTGGCCCTTGGGGAACTATTCCTTACGATGATATGTCACTATTCCTCCCACTGACACCAACAGTGGGGCATAATTATTGCCACTGACACTAATGATAGGGCACTATTCTTCCCACTGACACCAATGATGGGGCACTATTTCTTCCCACTGACACCAATGATGAGGCACTATTCCTCCCACTGATACCAATGATGGGGCACTATTTCTTCCCACTGACACCAATAATGGGGCACTATTCCTTCCACTGATACTAATGATGGGGCACTATTCCTTCCACTGATACCAATGATGGGGCACTATTCCTCCCACTGATACCAATGATGGGGCACTATTCCTCCCACTGACACCAATGATGGGGCACTATTCCTCCCACTGATACCAATGATGAGGCATTATTTCTCCACTGATACCAATGATGGGTCACTATTCCTCCCACTGATACCAATGATGGGGTACTATTCCTTCCACTGATACCAATGATGGGGCACTATTCCTCCCACTAATACCAATGATGAGGCATTATTTCTCCACTGATACCAATGATGGGTCACTATTCCTCCCACTGATACCAATGATAGGGTACTATTCCTTCCACTGATACCAATGATGGGGCACTATTCCTCCCACTGATACCAATGATGAGGCACTATTTCTTACACTGGTACCAATGATGGGGCACTATTTCTTACACTGATACCAATGATGGGGCACTATTTCTTACACTGGTACCAATGATGGGGCACTATTCTTCCCACTGATACCAATGATGGGGCACTATTCCTCCCACTGATACCAATGATGGGGCACTATTCCTCCCACTGACACCAATGATGGGGCACTATTCCTCCCACTAATACTAATGATGGGGCACTATTCTTCCAACTAACACTAATGATGGGGCACTATCCCTCCGACTAATACTAATGATGAGGCACTACTCCTACTGACCACCAGCCCTGAGGCAATGTTTATTCTCACTGATGCTGGACCCAGGACATTTTCTACCCTTACTGGCCATAATCCGGCCCTTCATTAAGTCTGAAGGATAGTAAACTAGCCCTTTGTTTGAAAAGTTTGGAGACCTCTGCTCTAGAGTCAATTTCTACTAGCTCTTGGAAACCACAAAATTGACCAATTCCATAATATAAACCACTTATGAGGGGCCTTAACATAACGTTCTTCATAACACCATTTGCGACCTTGACCTTTGACATAAGGTACAATTACAGAGACATGAAAGGCAACTGAGCAATTACCCAGTCTCCCCAAAGTTATTATCTCCAGAATAACTTTCTGTATTTTGCTCTCAATATAAAATAAAAAAAGATTTGTTCCTCGTTGCTATTCAAGTTAACACATTTTATTGTCAAGTCCCGCCTGCCTTGTGTAGGCATTTGGCATGATTGTTAGTTGATGTTATCTGTATCCATTCAGCGGATTACTATCTTCGTTTAAACCTAATATCTTTAATTTTGTCCATTGTGGATACTGCCTTGCTATAATAAAATTAAACAAAAATTAAAAAATATTGTGATCACCAAATACGACAATCTCAATGATGGTAATTG
Source organism: Pelophylax lessonae (assembly GCF_965119305.1). Taxonomy (NCBI): domain Eukaryota; kingdom Metazoa; phylum Chordata; class Amphibia; order Anura; family Ranidae; genus Pelophylax; species Pelophylax lessonae. Next base: position 10,127,915 of record NC_138778.1, on the reverse strand, counting down.
TGATGGTATTAACCGTCACTGGGAGTGAAAGACAGATACTTAATGGTTTGGATTGCTTCAAGTGGGGTCTGTATTTCACTTATGCTAATGTGTATTGAACTTCAATGTCAGACAGGCTCTCCCTATTGTTTGTGTAATGAGGTGGGATGTGTATTCTGTCCAGACAGCTAGATAATTAGTTCAGGTTAATTCTGTTTCTGTATACAATTTCATCTGCATATGATAATGTAATCAGGCAACCCCTGACCTGTGTGTGGTAATATGATCAGGAGGGGGAGGTCCAGAGTTCTACTTCACCCTCAATCTAGAGTCCTGTTTCTTATTGGGGGAATCTGCTACAAGGGATTGCTATGCTCTTCATACTCCCTTGAATAATCACTAAGCTCTTGTAAGAGCTTGTTCCTGTTCCTGCTTTACTCTCTGGGGAAAGAGAGGTACACCCACTGGAAGCTGGAGCCTCGTCGTAGGTCCAGGGTGGGTAGAAGACGCCGAGACCCCAACCAAGCTGCAGCGGTTCATGGGGTTTGAGGTGGTTATGGTGTCTGGTGGAGTGCTTGGAGCCCTCGGGAAGCACTGGGAGCATCCATCAATGGGGGTACCCGGTCGGCGTGCCAGTTGATCCGTTATAGTAATAATGGCCCTAGTAAGCAGAATATTGAAAATGAAGGAAATGTAATATGGCGGTCGGGGGTTTGGCAATTACTCCCCGGAATCTCACTGACAGCCCTGTGGGGTCAGAACAGAACACACATTGGACACAGAAGAAGAAAAACGGCACCACACAGGTTTTCATTGGATATTTATTTCCATTAGGAAATACTAATTATATTCTACAGGCCAACACGGCTTAACAGTGGCATTCAAAATGAGACCAAATACATTTAAAGCAGTGACAAAACCATCGGATCTGTCTCAGGTTAAAAGGAAATGTCCTGGCCCACAATTATTCATCTTTACTTTACCCTTAGCTAGCGATGCTGGCAGTTATGTCCTGCCTTGGACCCTTGCCCTTTGCCCTTACTTTTTTACCTCTCACAATGTGGTGGACATAATTCCTGTCTGAAGGCTCCAACAGATGTGATATGAAGTTGTGTCTTTAGCTGGCTACACATTATATGCAACTTTTATACAATTTTCTTGTACAACTTTCCTTTAGATTTACCAAAACTAGACATGTGCATGATTGTTTCATTTCGTTTGGTTTATTTAGATTCGTTAATCTAGTTTTTTAGTTTCGGTTGATTAGTTCAATTCATATTCAGGATTCGTATTTGGAATTCGTTCTATGTATATTTCAAATTTTCTTCAAATTTACGGATTTTTTTCTTGATTTGAAAAAATTCAAATCGATAAATTTTTAACCGGTCGAATTGAAAATTTTATTTATAAACATTGGTCTTGTTTGTATTGTTTGTATTAATAAATACGTTTATTCAAAATATGCAACGTTTTCTAATTAGCCACTTAAGGAGCTATTTCTGACACTTGTTGCTTCAAAATCAGCATTTTTTTGCTAGAATTATAATTTTATATATATATATGATTAGATAGTAGCTTTTGCTCAAACCAATCAAAATACGCTTATTGGGATTTTTTTTACCAAAAATATGTAGCAGAATACAAAATCTGTATTTTTTGCTAGAAAATTACTTAGAAACCAAACATTATACATATATATATATATCTATATATAAATATATATAGAGAGATAGATATAGATATCTCTATATGTATATATATATATATATAGATATATATATCTATATATATAGGTAGATAGATATAGATATATACAGTATATATATATATATATATATATATATATATATATATATATATATATATATATATAAAGTTTGGGGTTTCTAAGTAATTTTCTAGCAAAAAAATACTGATTTTAACTTGTAAGAAACAAGTGACAGAAATAGTCAGAAAAAAAATATATATATATATATATTTATTTATTTATTTATTTATTTATTTAGCAAAGAAGCTGGAGAATGCAATGGCATGCAATATTTTATGTCACACAGTATTTGCACAGCGCTCTTTCTAACGCAATTTGTTTGAAAAATATACACTTCACTGAATTTAAAAAAAAAACAGTAAAGTTAGCCCAATTTTTTTGTATATTGTAAAAGATGATGTCAAGCTGAGTAAATACATAGCTAACGTGTTAGGGTTTAAAATTGCATGCACTTGTGAAATGGCCACAAACAACTTTCTTTAAATTTACCAAAACTAGACATGTGCATGACAACAAAATATATTGTTTCATTTCGTTTCATTTTATTTAGATTTGTTAATCTAGTTATTTCGTTTTGGTTGATTCATTAAATTAATATTCGGGATTTGTATTCAGAATTCGTATTTGGAATTCGTTCTATGTATTTTTCAAATTTTCTTCAAATTTACGGATTTTTTTTCTTGATTTGAAAACATTCAAATCGATCAATTTTGAACCAGTCGAATTGAAAATTTTAGATTGGTATTTATAAACATTGGTCTTGTTTGTATTAATAATACGTTTATTCAAAATATGCAAAGTGTTCTAATTAACCACTTAAGGAGCTATTTCTGACACTTGTTGCTTACAAGTTAAAATCTGTATTTTTTGCTAGAAAATTACTTAGAAATCTCAAACATTTTATATATATATATATATATATATATATATATATATATATATATATATATATATATATACAGGTGGATATATATATATATATATATGTGGATATATGTATATATATATATATATATATATATATAAAGTTTGGGGTTTCTAAGTAATTTTCTAGCAAAAAAAATTGATTTTAACTTGTTGGCAGCAAGTGTCAGAAATAGTCAGAAAAAAAAAAAAATATATATATATATATATATATATATATATATATATATATATATACAATGGCAGTCGTTGCAATAATTTATGTCACACAGTGTTTGCGCAACGCTCTTTCAAACGCAATTTGTTTGAAAAAATAATACATTACACTGAATTAAAAAAAAAAACAATAAAGTTAGCCCAATTTTTTTGTATATTGTAAAAGATGATGTCAAGTTAAGTAAAAAGATACCTAACATGTTAGGGTTTAAAATTGCATGCACTTGTGAAATGGCGACAAACAACTTTACTTTAGATTTACCTAAACTAGACATGTGCATGACAAAAAAAAATTGTTTCATTTATTTTCGTTTTATTTAGATTCGTTAATCTAGTTATTTAGTTTTGGTTGATTTGTTAAATTCATATTCGGGATTTGTATTCAGAATTCATATTTGGGATTCGTTCTATGTATTTTTCAAATTTTCTTCAAATTTACAGATTTTTTTCTTGAGTTGAAAACATTCAAATCGATAAATTTTGGAGTGGTCGAATCAAAAATTTTAGGTATTTATAAACATTGGTCTTGTTTGTATTAATAATACGTTTATTCAAAATATGCAAAGTGTTCTAATTAACCACTTAAGGAGCTATTTCTGACACTTGTTATTTACAAGTTAAAATCAGTATTTTTTGCTAGAAAATTATAAATATATATATTATATGTATATATATATATATATATATATATATATATATTCAAAAGGACTGGGATAAGTCAGTGTTGCCCAAAATTATCTCAATCACCCTGCGCTTAGGAGAAGTAAAATAAAATCAATACAAATATATATATAATATATATAAAATTATGAAAACATAAAATATATGATATAGCTGCTGCCTCATAGATAAGAAACAAAACAATCCTGATGGACATTTGAGGAGATTGGCACATTTTTTGTTTATATATATATATATATATATATATATATATATAATATATATATATATATATATATATATACAAATATATATATATATATATATATATATAGTATATATATATATATATATATATATATATATATATATATATATATATATATATATATATATATATATATATATATATATATATGATAGCTTTTGCTCAAACCAATCAAAATAAGATTATTGGGATTTTTTTACTAAAAATATGTAGCAGAATACAAATTGGCTTAAAATTATGAAAAAAATTGATTTTTAAATTTATTTATTTTTTTATTGGGAACGTTAAATAGCAGAAAGCGAAAAATATTGTTTTTTTTTCAGAATTGTTGCTCTTTTTTTGTTTATAGCGCAAAAAATAAAAATCGCACAGGTGATAAAAATCGCACAGGTGATCAAATAACATCAAAAGAAAGCTCTATTTGTGGGGAAAAAAGGACATCAATTTTATTTTGGTACAGCGTCACACGACCGTGCAATTGCCAGTTAAATTAACGCAGTGCCGAATTGCAAAAAATGGCCTGGTCATTAAGGGGGTAAAACCTTCAACTTGGTATATTCAGCCTGCCCATTAATAGTTTGAATCTTGGCCGGTTCCTGCTGAACCGTCTATGGCCGGCCCTATGCCATGGATTTGATTGGCTTACTGTCTGTACTGATAGGTTTCATAGGAAGATATGTCCACTCATCATTAATGAGGCTCAGAGGCTTGACACTAGGGGTGTAAAAATGTAGTTTTATATATTCCCCAAGCACTTTCCACACGTACATGAACCAGAAAATTGGAATTTCTGCATTTATATTTTTACACATACGGTATGTACTATACCACCCATCATAAAATCATTGCCGGTACATTCAACATATTAAGAGCTACCAATAAATACCTCCTTCCCTTTCCCTGTCCCTTGCCCATGCTATGCTCCTAGTGAACCAACGAGCTTCTTCATTTGGTGGCTTCTGGCCACACATCCTACTGCAACGTCTGGGGTTCATCCACACCTACCAATCCCAGGCAGAAGGTGTAACAGCAGCTATAGTGGAGTATTTGGAAGCAGAAAGATTCAAGACCTCAATGACAAAGACACTGCCTTTACTGTATATACTGGTCTGACAAAGAAGGATGCCACCATATGGAATACACATTATGTGTGTCTCATCGCCGTGTTTTGTTGCAGTCAGCTTATTCTACGCTGGACATAACCACCTGAAAGATAAAGTAATGGTCAATAAATGAGGGATTCATAATATACATTATAAAGTATCATTAATAAGGCAACATATGATACAGTACTGGCAAGGGTCATGGTTCTATTAATGTCTGAGTGCCACCTGTGATCCTGCTATAGTCCATGCTCTGTACCCATGCCACAAGCCTATATGACAATGGCAGCACCTATACAGTAGATCAGGGGTAGGGAACCTTTTTTCTGCCAAGGGCCATTTGGATTTTTGTAACATCATTCGGGGGCCGTACAAAATGTATGCATAAATGTAATAAGCATTGCTTTGCGGCAAAAAAACGCTGTAAAAAATTGCGTGACTTTGAGTTCACAAAAGTGTGAAAGGGGCCTTCAGTAATCAAGGTATAGTGTGCCCCCTTTCAATGCAGAGTGACCACAGCGTGCCCCCTTTCAATGCAGACTGACCACAGCGTGCCCCCTTTCAATGCAGACTGACCACAGCGTGCCCCCTTTCAATGCACAAAGCCAGTGCTCTTACCTGCAGTGGCGGCTTCTCCTCGAGTCCTCCCGCCTCCTCCTTGACCAATGGCATGTGTTCGCCTTTTCGCCCAATCAGGAAGCGGGTTTCAAACCTGCTTCCTGATTGGCCAGGGGGAGGATCCGTGTTACAATAGCCAATTTTCATTCGCTATTGTCACACAAATGGGTGGGCTCAGGGCGCACTGCTCTGCGCCCCGGGTCCACCCTTTTCTGAGACTCACACTGTTAGGACGGAGCCATCGGCTCCTTCTGACACAGCGGCACGGGGGGGGGCAGACGCAACGATTGTGCAGGCCGCATGCGGCCCGCGGGCCACAGGTTCCCCACCCCTGCAGTAGATCAACCCAATCCCTCTGGTGCCTATAAGCCCTTAGTGAGTTGAGCATTTTTCTACCCCAGTGTCAGCAGTTGGACACTATGTTGACCTTGCTAGGCTAGAACAGTGATGGAGAACCTTGGCACCCCAGATGTTTCGGAACTATATTTCCTATGATGCTCATGCACTCTGCAGTGTAGTTGAGCATCATGGGAAATGAAGTTCCATAACATCTGGGGTGCCAAGGTTTGCCATCACTGGGCTAGAAACTGTCGGCTAGTACAATGGTTGACTTCACTTGACAATATATGCTGCATATTCATACGGTTATATTGTTACTAATTCCTACTACACATAAAAAGATAACCAGCCAATTATTTACCTAGAACTAGTCAAAATTAAAAAAAAAAAAAAAAAGTTTTTCATGAATTCTGTTTATTTGCCTCAGAAATACACCATATTGTCAAAAGTATTGTGACGCCTGATTTTACAGGCACATGAACTTTGATGGCATCCCATTAGTCCATAGGGTTCAATATTAAAGCGGACTTCCGGCCTCAAATACCTTTTTTAACTAAAAAAAAAACCCTATACTACTAATCCATCGCCCTTTACAGAACCGCTACTCTCATACTTACAAGGTGTATAGTATTGGATTTTAGTCAAAATTTTACTTTTAAAAACGATGTCTGAGAGTGGCCAACTTGGATGTGGGCATCTGAAGCCGCAGTGTAATCTGCTGTGTCCTTCTTCCTGATTCCAGGGAGTGTTCTGGGAGTTCTTCCTGATTCCAGCCTCCTGGGAATGATGACAAACAGCTCCCAGGATGCAATGCAAAGGCGGAAGTGATGTCAGTGGCCGTGGCCACAAAGGGGGGGGAGAAGGAGGAAATACAATCAAAAATGCCCTGAAAATAAGGTAAGGGACCCCCGAAAAAAATTGAAAATGCCCAATGGTTGATCACCATAGCGAGCACTCCAGGAATCATTAAAGTTGCAAAATAGGCTGGAACTCCATTTTAAGTTGGCCCACCCTTTGGAGCTATAACAGCATCAACTCTTGGAAAGGCCGTCCACAAGGTTTAACCAGTGCACAAAGCAAGGTCCATAAAGACATGGATGAGCGGGTTTGGGGTGGAGGAACTTGACTGACCTGCACAGAGTCCTGACCTCAACCTGATAGAGCACCTTTGGGATTATAAATTAGAGAAGAGACTGCGAGCCAGGCCTTCACATTCAACTTCAGTGCCTGACCTCACAAATGCGCTTCTGGAAGAATGGTCAATCATTGCCATAGACACTCCTAAACCTAGTGGACGGCCTTCCCAGAAGAGTTGAAGATGATGTAGCAGCAAAGGGTGCAACTCAATATTGAACCCTACGGACTAAGACTGGGATGCCATTAAAGTTCATGTGCGTGTAAAGGTAGGCGTCCCAATACTTTTGACAATAAAGTGTAGCTCTGGAGCGATGACCACCTATAAGTTCTTTCATAAATCCATTGATGAAGGCCACCATACATGATAATCATAATATTGTACGATATGAAGGAGACTTACCTTGGTGGTGATGGTCTCCCGGGTCTTCAGCCGTAGCTTGTTAACTTGTGATTCAGCAATATCCGCTCTCTCTTCCGCCTCCTCCAATTCATGTTGGACGCGGCGACATTTTGACATGTTAGTGTTAGAATGCTCTTCCTGATCAAAGGATAAAAGAAGTTGTTCGGTATCAGAAATATATGAAATGGGAAATCTGAACTTTCTGAGGAGAACCTAAAATAGAACTATAGGCATAACTTTTATTTTCATTTTGAATAGAGTAAGGGAGGGTTATAACCTCTGTCAGTTTATTTTATGCCATCTGTGTCCCATTGCAGAGATTTACCTTCACTTCCTATCCCATAGCCAAAACAGGAAGTGAGGGAAATCCCTAAAAATTCCTTGGGGACCCCAGGTCAGCAGAACTAGTATCCCCATTGGAAAATTCCCCCTTTAATTTTCTGGGGACAACCCAAAACTTGTGATTTTCTTTTAATTTCACTTTGGATGATAACGGTAAACAGGATAAATGGGGAATGTGAATCTCCTTAATGGGGGGCACAAACAACAATGAAACCTAATAAGTGTTCTAATTCATCTCCACTCTATCCAAAACTAAAAAAAAAAAATTGCCTTTAGTTATGCTTTAACATGGCTGCTACTACTATGAGTATTGGGTGTTTTTGTGAATTATAATACAGGAAAAGGACATGTGTCGGGTGATACTTGTATCATGCCATCCCCCAAGAATAATGGTATGAAAAGAGGAAAAAATGGTCCCAACGGGGTTTTAGCGAGGCATATACATATAAGGGAGTAACAGACAATAAAGGATATTTTATATAGAAATTTAAATATTTATTAAACATGTAAAAAGAAAAGAAAAAGAGGCTGAGTGAACCAAACAATACTCAAAACCTCATAAAAATACATATCATTTCAAATGACAACAAAGTACAGATATCTGTGCAACACGGTTACCCAATCGACTAAACGGCACGGTAGTAGCCTGTTAACCACTTGCCGACCGCCGCAAGTACATATACTGCGGCGGTCAGCCCCTCACAGCAAAGTGACGTAGGGGTACGTCACTAGCTTGTGAGGCTCTGGGGAGCAAGCAAGCGCCGCTGGATGCGCGCTCCCGCTCCTGCTCGGTCACGGACCCCCCCCCCCCGCGTGTGTGCCTGGCGGACCCGATGTCCGCCGGTCACTCACGATCGTCCGTTAGAGCGGGAGAAAGGCAGGCGGCTAATGTAAACACAGCCGCCTGTCATTCTCCCCTGTGTAAGAATAGTGATCATACGGTTCTACTATGTAGGACTGTTCCTACACCTCAAGCCACAGCCAATCACAGTTAGAAGCACGCCCCTAGGGACACACTAACCCCTCCCTCTCCAAAAAATTTAACCCCTTCACTGCCAGTGTCATTTTACAGTAACATGTAATATGTATAGCACTGATTACTGTAGTAATGTCACTGGTAACCCCAAAAGTGTCAAAAATGTCAGTCAAGGGTCTGATCTGTCCGCCGCAATGTCGCAGTACCGCAAAAAAAATCGCAGATCGCCGCCATTACGCGTTAAAAAAAAAAACAACAAAAATGACAAAAATCTTTCCCTTAGTTAGTAAACGCAATAACTTTTGTGCAAACCAATCAAAATACGCTTATTGTGATTTTTTTTACCAAACATAGGTAGCAGAAAACAAATTGGCCAAAAATTTTAAAAAATTTTGATTTTTACATTTTTTGGGGGGGAATTTCATATAAAAAAATGTTAAAAATATTGTTATTTTTTCAAAATAAACGCTCTTTTTTTGTTTATAGCGCAAAAAGTAAAAATCGCACAGGTGATCAAATACCACCAAAAGAAAGCTCTGTTTGTGGGAAAAAAAGGACGTAAATTTCGTTTGGGCACGGCATCGCACGTCCATGCAATTGTCAGTTAAATTCGCACAGCGCCGAATCGCAAAAAGTGGCCCAGACGTAAGACAGCAAAATCCTCCGGTGGTAAAGTGGTTAAAGGACTTTTTTTATTAATACTTTTTAGTATTATTATTGCACATGTCACTTTTTGTACTCAATATCTATTATATGCACTATATTATGTATGGTTTCAGTTGCTGATGTTAGCGCTACACTATTTGTTGCACATATGGTTCTTGATTTCTATAAAGATCAAGTGTTTAGCTGCTTCCACTATCACATATACCACTTTAAATTCACTTCATTAGCGCAGGAACTTTGGGATTTTTATAAATGAAAAATCAACAGGCATCAAGGTGTCCTATTGGCCACGCGGGGATCCTCAGAGGATCAAAAGCCCCCCTGAGGGGGAGATAGGGGGTCACCACGTAAAGGAGAAGGATTTCCCTTATATATCTTGTAGTCAACAGCCCAGACTATAGGAGATCAAATCCCAAGATCGGTCATGATCCAATGGGGAATGGGCATCAGTGTTAATACCAGGTAAAGCACCATAGGTGCCGCGTCATACCCCCAATTGTCTCACAAGGATCACCCACAGAGGAAAGGGAGATCAAAGGCCCCCAAGGGAACTACTGCATGTAGGGAAGGCCAGGCAGGGTCGACAGTGTTCGACCGTATCTCCCAGTCCCATAGGGCCAAATGGTAGCCAGGAGTTTTTGTGAATTATAGCTCTGTATTTTGCACCCAGGACCCCAATGATATTCTCAGGAACTTCTCTTAGAACTGGTGCTATAGTACAGTTGAAGCAACTTTTTATCATTCAGCAATGCTGTTCAGGTAATCACATGAATCTTCAGGGATTTTGTGAAATACAAAATTGGGCAAATGGTTTAAAACCCTCATCTTAGTGACTACACACCAAGGGCCAGGTCCCACTGGCACTTACCGCCTCCTCGGTCTGCCTCTTGTAGGATTTCACTTTCAGCTGTAGTTTGTCCACTAGATCCTGGAGTCTCAGATTATTCTTTCTATCCTCTTCAGACTGCCATAAAACAGTTGGTGAGTTAACTGGTGTATCCAAAAGGAAAAAGCAACAAAATCCCAGGAGTATCAATTTCTTACCTGAAATGTTAGCTCTTTGACACGTCTTTCATATTTCCGAATACCTTTAATAACATCAACACTTCTCTTCTGCTCCAGATCCAGCTCTGTCTCCAGTTCTCTCACCTGGAGCAACCAATCAAAAAATTAAATTTTGGGGAAAACAGAACCAAATAAAAATGTTCACAGTTCTAATCTGTTGAATATGTTGCAGAGTAAAAACTTTGAAAAACGTTTCTAAAGTTTTGCATGAAAACTAATGTCATCCAAGGGTTCTTCTTGACATATGTGTAAACTTTTGAGACTTTCAAGAATGTTTTGACATAGTAGTAAGGATAATGTCTGTCACTCATAAAACAGATCATTGTAAGAAGACAAGAGTTGCCTACAGAGGCATAACTAGAACCTTCAGGGCCCTGATGCAAGAAACCATGAAGGGCCCCCCTGGCCCCCAGCTGGTGCCCTTTGAACTGATCCCGGGGGCCTTTACTCCCATCATGGGGCACTTTTTTACGGTCCGGCAGCAGGCCCCCTTCCTGCTGTCTTGGAGTCCCCCCATGGTGGTGGAACGCCAGGGACTGGTCGCAAGTGCGACCTTTGGGACCCCCTGTAGTTCCGCCACTGGTATCAGTAATTTTTTATTTTTGTTTTTTTTTTCATCTATCTTTTTAACCATTTTGTTGATTTATTTTACAATTTTTGTAAAAAAATTTATAATTTTACATTTTACAATTTTAATTTTTTTTTACAATACAATTTTATTTTTTATTATTTAATTTATTTTTACGACCCCTGTTGAGGGCTGGGGTGAAATATTGCAGCAGCCGGCGCTAGGTGGGAGGGAGAAATCCAGCAGCACTGCAGGGGCAGGCGCTAGGGGGGGCCAGGGGAACACACAGGGAACCAGGGCAGCAGGACAGGGATAGGGGGTGGGATGTAGGGCAACCGATGCCCTCCATTTCCTTCCTGCGGCCGCTGAATATATGCAAGAGGGATAGGAGGAGAAGCAGGGCATTGAGCGGCTGCAAGGAGGGAACGATTCCTCTACATGCCACCACCCCCGCTGCATCTCCCATCCAGGTGTACAGGGGGACTGGAAAGACCCCCTGGAGCATGGGGCCGGGTCGTTATGGCCACCCCTGCAACCCCTGTGGGTACGCCCCTGGTTGCTTGGACCTCTGAAATGGATTTGTCTTACTAAACGTAAAGGAGAAGTATGGGTTTTAATGTTTTCCCCCATTTATACTCACCTAGGTGGATGCTGCAGCTGTCCCCCGGCACCTCTGCACACCACCAATCGCTCCGTCCTGACAGCTTCCCCAGCAGAAAGCTGCTGACTGTTAGCTCTCTGCTCTGTCCGCTCCTCGCTCACTGGAGCGTTGGGCTGTGGAGGGGCGGGGAGTGGCCGGCTCAGCCTCTCAGCTGCTCACTGAGAGTCTGAGCCGGGTGTCAATCCAGGCACCTGGCGGACCCTGACTTCCATTGTTGTGATGATGCGGGCCCTGGACAGACATCCGTGATGTCAGCAGAGAGCGAACTTCAGAAAACGGGTCACAGGAGTGCAAAACAAATTTCACTCCTGTGATCCATAGGAGAAGTACAGTCAAACGAGCTTTGGCTATACTTCTTCTTTAAGAAGGTATGAAGGTTGAATTGTGTAAGTTATTTGAAGGTAGAGAAGACACTCACCCTGGCCTCCAGTTTCTGGATCTGCTTTTTTCCTCCTTTCAGTGCCAACTGCTCGGCTTCTTCTAGACGAAGCTGAAGGTCCTTCACAGTCTGATCCAGGTTCTTCTTCATCCTTTCCAGGTGAGCGCTGGTATCCTGCTCCTTCTTCAGCTCTTCCGCCATCATGGCAGCCTAGAAATCAGAAGACCCCAAAGCTTTCACCATTTAAACTAAAAGCAATTATTCAATGTCCATGTTACGTTATGCCTGTTAATATATCTTTATCAGGCTCATGAACACTTATTGGTGAGTGTTAGAATCAAACCCTTACATCAGTAATGGCCTTCTTGGCCTTTTCCTCAGCATTGCGAGCCTCCTTGGTGATGTCCTCAATATCTCCTTGAAGCTGTGACACATCACTCTCCAGTTTCCTCTTGGTGTTGATAAGGCTTGTATTCTATTGGAACAAGAAATGATTCAGGCAGGGCATACTGAGAGCTACCACCCCGGAAGGTTCACCCCGAAAGTCATGAATGTGACATCATGGCTGTGTATGGTATATAATTGAAACCATCCAATATCCTGTCTCTACACCCTCCTTTGGACTATACTTATACTCCTGCACCGTGTGGTTTGTCCTTAAACCCCCCCCCCCCCAAATAAAGTGGACCCCAAGTATGGGTTGGAGGATTATGTCCTAGGGCAATACGCTAAGGAGCCACAGTACGGTGCTTCTCTGGCTTGTGAAGCTGCAAAGAGGGGGAACCTCTACAGAGGTATATACTCAAAGGATTGCTGCTACAATACGGGGGCTCTATACAGGTGAGGAAATAATATGTAGACTGGTTCACACCACCAGCCGTCGTCATAAGATACTTGCCATCATAGGGACTTGATTACCCCGCCTACTATCAATACTCCCACATACAGCAAGAAATATCGGTATTGTTCGGTCTCTCTGGCCCTGACGAAGCCCGATGCGAAACGCGTTGGCTCATTGGGACCCTCAAACCGAATATCAACAAAGACTTCTTGCACCAACATCAGCTTGAAGCATGTTATTTCTGTGCTGTTGTTTTTAATGTATTGATGAATATATGAGGGATTCCTTGTCTCTTACAGTGGTCCCTCATTTATACACTGCAATATTTTTATATGTCCAATACAATAAAAGGTTTAAATTTTAAGTTATCGATTTCTTGGTTTTCCTTCTCCCAATTGGCCTTAAAAACCCATACTTTCTCTGTACTTTGGTTTTTGCATACAATTTGGGGCTTGGGCCAACCTTCACAGTTGATTTTTTTCCAAGAAATTATTCTAATTAATGTTTTATTATCCAACATAACCCTAAATTGAACAACTTAGCCAAGCAACTGAAATTAGTTAGATTTATGGTACCCATGTATCCATCTTACTACTCCTTTGTAGCTATCAGTTAGTTTAAGGAATTTGTTTTGTTTTACTGCATACTGTATTTGTCTTGTAGCTCACAACGTAAGCACGTAGGTGTAGAGTTATGCAGCTGGATATATTAGAAAATGTTTTCTGAGGTATGTAAGTCAGCAAAACATCTAAATATTTGCTAGAATGTGGCAGTTTTGGCCCTTGATGGTTCTAACGAGTGCTGTATTTTGGCCTAGGCCAGCAAGGCCCAGGCCTAGGGCGGCACTTTGCAGGGGGGCAGCAAAAAAGCCGCCCCCTCCACCTGAAACTCTTTTGGCCACTGGTTGCTAGAGCCGCCTCTCCCATCTTTCTCTCTCTCACCCCCCTCCTCTCTCTCTCTCTCACTCACCCCCTCTCTCTCTCTCATCCCCTCTCTCTCTCTCATCCCCTCTCTCTCATCCCCTCTCTCTCTCACCCCTCCTTTCTCTCTCACCTCTCTCTCTCTCTCACCTCTCTCTCTCTCTCACCTCTCTCTCTCTCTCTCTCTCTCTCTCTCTCTCACCCCTACTTTCTCTCTCACCTCTCTCTCACCTCTCCCCCCTCTCTTTCTCTCCCACCCCCCTCTCTCTCAACCCCTTCTCTCTCATCCCCCCCTCTCTCACCCCCTCTCTTTCTCTCTCACCCCCTCTCTTTCTCTCTCACCCCCTCTCTTTCTCTCATCCTCTCTCTCTCTCTTATCCCCTCTCTCTCTCTCTCACCCCCTCTCTCTCTCTCCCCCCCTCTCTCTCTCGCTCACCCCCCCCCCTCTCTCTCTCTCACACCTCCCCCCCCCTCTCTCTCTCCCTTTCATCCCCTCCCTCTCTCTCATCCCCCTTCTCTCCCCTCTCTCTCTCTCTCTCTCTCACCCTCCCTCTCTCATCCCCCCTCTCTCTTTCTCCCACCCCCTCTCACCCCCCTCGTGAGATCTCAGGGGTTCATGCTGGGACTTGGAGTCCTTCAATTTTGGAGGGAGTCATATCCGTTAAAAAGGAAGGAGTGGGGCAAATTTACATAGGATGGGGAAGGGGTGCCCAATTTTAGTCTTGCCTAGGGCAGCAAAAAAACAAAATACACCACTGGTTCTAACATGTTCTCATAGTTCATAAGTGTGTTCATTCATAAGTGTGTTCTCAGTATGAGTTATACTATCTAATTCAGCACAATGGTTGACTTGCCTATAGCATTTCAGATAAGCCAGCAGCAAGCAAAAAGTGCAATGCTGGGTTAGGTGCACATGGAATTACCTCCTATGGTGCTCTGCAGTAGAAAAAAAACATTTTTTTTGTGAAAACATGTACACTGTTTATGGGATCCCCATGTCTCTTACAGTTAGCACATGTGGAAGAGTTGAACTATTAGGAGATGTGTGCCACATCTACTACTCAGAATGTCATATCTATCAATGGTAGGGCGTGGAACAGACAATATACCTTCCCCCGACATCCAGTGATCTTACAGCAAGGTAGAAACAGGTGTGGTCTAAGGAAATGTATTCATGATTTGCATAATATAAGCCCCACCCAGAATCAGAAACAGAAAGAGAATATCATAGAGATGCTCCACTATTGGACACTGGAGGAAAATATTGGTTTTGAGAGATTATGTATTTACGAAATGAAAATCCTTCTCTTAGTCCAGCCAGCATTTCTTTGTAATAGGGTTCATCACTCACCCTAAGTGTAGGTACAAATACTTATTTGTCTGCTGGCCCAAGCTGTCAAACACGGAAATGAGTGTAGGTAGTTATACTCTATGTTTCCCCATATCCTCTATTTGCATCTAATCACCATCTGTTGGGGCTCTGAAGGTTAGTACTGGCTGAAACAGAAAGCCACAGGCAGTTGAGGCACTTGAGAAATTCCCCCGGGAAAACAGGATGGACCTAGTTCCTTCTGACTTGAATTGATCTACCTTGTCTGGCCATGGGCTGGGAAGGCAGAGAGTCCGCGTTGTCTGTGTCCCTTGGATGTGGTCATCATAAGGGTGCTCTTAGTAACACCTGGGTGTGGGACCTCAATGTGTAAAAAGGCACAAGGTCACAGCACCAAAAGACTTTTTCTGCACTGCGCCTTTTAGGGGTAGGTATTTTGTTTGTGGCAATTTCTGTTACCAGGCCTCAGGGCCTAGCCAGTGCACATTGCATGGAATTTAAGGACAGATGGGTGATGGTTTGGATTGCTTCATATTTGTCAGCAATGTCTCCATGTAGAAATATGAAGATTTTATTCCCTGTACAGTATGAGGTCCCTGACCAGGAACTACAATTCCTAAAAAATTCCTACAATTTTCCTTAAAAAAAGGGCCAGAGACATATCCCGGGAAATTATAGGCCTGTCAGTCTGACATCAATAATATGTAAACTTTTGGAGGGGATGATAAGGGACTATATCGTAGAGTATGCTAAAGACAACAACATCATCAGTAGTAACCAGCACGGGTTTACAAATGGGCGTTCTTGTCAAACCAATCTCTTAGCATTCTACGAGGAAGTGAGCTGTGAGCTAGATAGGGGGAGACCAGTGGATGTGGTGTACTTGGATTTCGCTAAGGCGTTTGATACAGTTCCCCACAAGCGCTTAATTTATAAAATAAGGTCTGCAGGTATCGACAGCAGGGTTTGCTCTTGGATACGGAATTGGCTAAAAGGCCGTGTCCAAAGGGTAGTAATAAACAGCGCATACTCAGACTGGTCTGAGGTAGTAAGCGGGGTGCCCCAGGGCTCAGTCCTGGGACCAACCTTGTTCAATTTATTCATAAACAGCATTGAGGAAGGGATCAGTAGTTCGTTATCAGTTTTTGCAGATGACACAAAATTGGCCAGGGCAATAACTGCACAGCATGAAGCAGATATCCTACAGAATGACCTGGACAAAATTACGGAGTGGGCAACGACATGGCAAATGAGGTTTAATGTGGAGAAGTGTAAGGTTTTGCACTTGGGGACCAAAAACATAAAAACACAATACACGTTAGGAGGGGAACCCTTGGGGGAATCAAAAATGGAGAAAGATTTGGGAGTCTTAGTTGATGATAGATTAGGCAACAGCATGCAATGCCAAGCGGCAGCTTCCAAAGCCAACAGAATATTAGCATGCATAAAGAAAGGGATGTATTCCAGAGATAAGACTATAATCCTTCCACTTTATAAAACTCTGGTCCGACCGCATCTGGAGTATTCTGTCCAGTTCTGGTCGCCAGTCCTCAGGAGGGATGTGTTGGAGCTGGAGAAAGTCCAGAGAAGGGCAACTAAACTGATTAGGGGGTTGGAGGACCTTACCTATGAAGAGCGGCTGCAATCGCTCGATTTATTTTCCCTGGAGAAAAGACGTCTGAGAGGGGACATGATAGCAATTTATAAATATCTTAATGGGGATCTCAGCTTAGAAGAAAAGCTGTTCATTCGAAGGAATTGCATGAGGACTCGAGGACATACAATGGGATTAGAGGAGAAGCGTTTTAACCTCAGGCAACGTGGGGGGTTCTTTACTGTTAGGGCTACAAGATTGTGGAATTGTCTACCACAAGAGGTGGTTTCTGCGGGTAGTATGGTGACTTTCAAAAGACTCTTAGACTTACATCTCAAGGATCAGGAGATTGAGGGCTATGTTAGATGATTACAGTCACACACACCTACACAGGTTGAACTGGATGGACTATTGTCTTTATTCAACCTCGCCTACTATGTAACTATGTAAAATGGTCATTCCAGGAAGTTCAATGAGGAGACTGACTGTCTAACAATGTTGCTTTTGTCTGAGGTAGCTTTCCATTCACCTATTGTCGGGTGTGTTAATGAACCTGTTGTCTGCTAAGGGATGTATTGACACTCAGAGTAATGTGTATTGGGGGCTCGTTATGGAACCATTGTTCTGTGTCTGGCTGTTGTGTGCATTGATTGCCCCCTGGGGGCTTCTGTCTCATTACACATAACAGTCCTTCTGGTCAAGCTATCGGACCAATCCCTGCTGACTCATTTCAAGTCCTCATTTGCATGGCTAAGGAGGACCTGAAGGGGAACTACAGGTACTTTGCAATTGACCAATAGGAGGGCGGTTGTTGGGGGCAGGATGTTCCAAATTCTGTATAAAAGTGTGTTGTGTACTTCCAATAAAGGTCGTCCTGTTTGAACTTACATACAGCCTGCCTGGTGTTTGTTCCTATGGATTCCGAACGGCACATAGCTGTAGTTCTAATCCGGAGCCTGGGATGAGCAAACCATCAAACGTTGCGATCTGCAAGCTGACTCACTGGTAGCAGAGGAGTGTCAGGAGAGCAGAAGCGAGCGAGCAAGGGTCTCGTCACAGCCTCTTATTACATTTATTTATTTTTCTCCAAATTTTGTCACTTTCACTTTTTTTTTTTCCTCACAGGATGGAGGGTGTAATTCCTTAGGCTTGCCCTGAGGTCTAGGGGAGAATGTGTGGCCCTCAGGTTCCTTACTCCCTGAACCTGGGGGGGTCTCTCTTTGGGAGAACCTCTAGATCTAGGACTCAGTGGTCGGCTTCAGCTGGCCACGAAGAGAGGTGTCCGCCAGGCCTTCTCTGGCTAGGCAGACCATGATGTACCCTATGTTTCTGTCAGGAGCCTTGCGCACATGGGGATCATGGAGAGGTCCTACTTCTTCAGGGGGTGGACAAAGCACACCCTTAACTGCACTTTTTAGTGTGTGTACACATGCACAATTTTTGTACACTTAACAGTGTTTATTTTTGTTTACAGAACCCCCTCGGAAATCCAATTATCATCTGTTTCTTCAGCCATAGTACATTCGGATTCAAATCTGTAAAGAAAAGCGCACGCAACCTAGGGCAATAACGCTATGCGTTATTGCCCGAGGTTGCGTGCGCATTTTTTTACAGATTTGAATTGTTTTGATCCGCCCCCCCCCCCCAGTGGAGTGAGAGAGGAGCAGCAGCAACCAGGACATTTCAGCTAAAAAACATACAAACAAAGGAGGTGAACACATGGACAGCGCCATGGGCTGGTGAAGTACTCCTCTTTGTACTTGTTGTATATCAGCATGTGCAGGATCTGTCCTTTTTGATAGTACATTCGGATGTTTTCTTTCCAGCCCTACCTGAGAATGCAGCAATTGGACACGCTCAGTGGCATCTAGAAGCTCTTGTTCCGCCACCTTCCGGGACCTCTCGGTCTGTTCTAGAGCTGCTCTCAACTCCTCCACTTCTGCCACCATCAGGTTATTTCTGCGTTCAACTATGGCGAGCTGCTCCTTCAGATCTTCTTGTCCACGGAGAGCATCATCAAGGTGGATCTGAGTGTCCTAAGGAAGGAAGAGCAGACAGAATGTTAGCTTTGCAGGTCACGCTCCATGTTTAGTGATTCTGGCAGTCACACTGATGGCTGAGAGAACTTGAATTGCTTGCCTAAAGTTTTTTGGCTTTTGGAAGAGACGGAGACTTCTAACTTGAGTAAGCCTTATGTATTAAAGTGTGTACACACTTATCTAGGATCTTAGATAGGACTGTAAGCTGGCATTAGTTATCCTGAGATAAGAATGTACATGGTGTGTGCATTACAAATGTTCCCTGGAGTTACACTGAAGAGGAATGTTGGTCAATAATAATAAGTAGTCACTTACGTGATTTAAACAGATTTAAGGATGTAGACTACAGTGAGCCAACACAATGCAGACACTGAAATGGCCAAACTTTGTGTTGGCAAAAACACTTGCGGCCGATCAATCTAGTCATTAAACATTAAAAGAAAACAACAGCTCACCCAGCACATTTTTTGGGAGATTTGAACCTGTTTTAAATGTGTTTAGTTTTGAGGAGAGCTGAAGATCTTCTGTATCTTAAATCTGCATTTGGGCTGAGGCAAAAGAATATCCAGTGCTGGCCAGGTATGTATGAACATTCCAGCCATTTGTTCAGTCAGTGAGTGCCAGAAGGACAGGGCATGTTGTACAGTCAGACAGTGTTCTCTTCACCTATTTACTTCCCTATCTGTTGTCTGGACCCCAAACATTACCATTTGAGGAAAAGTTGGAGGTGAAAATTACCCTGTGAAGTGTTACATAGTTACATAGTAGGTGAGGTTGAATAAAGACAATAGTCCATCCAGTTCAACCTGTGTAGGTGTGTGTGGCTGTAATCATCTTACATACCCCTGAATGTCCTGATCCTTGAGATGTAAGTCTAAGAGTCTTTTGAAAGCCACCATACTTCCCGCAGAAACCACCTCTTGTGGTAGAGAATTCCACAATCTTGTAGCCCTAACAGTAAAGTGTGTACCTTCTGCCCTTCAAAAACATACCAAATGCTTCTGGACTTAGCCCATACTCATTGATCAAATCAAGTACCTTAAGTTGTCCTTGAATGTTGCGCAAGTATTTCTGAGCCTCTGCAGCAATGCGGTTGGCATGACTCAGTTGTATCTCCATCTCATTGAGGTCACCTTCCATCTTCTTTTTAATTCGGACTGCCTCGTTTCTGCTCCTTATCTCAGAGTCCAAGGCCGTCTGCATGGTTTCCATTGATCTCTGGTAGTTCCTCTTCAGCTGGTCAATCTCTTCATCTTTCTCGGCGATCTTTCGGTCAATGTCAGCCTTTACTTGGGTCAGTTCCAGCTGGATACGAAGGATCTTGGCCTCCTCGTGCTCCAGTGCTGCCTATAGAGGATAATTAAGAGGAATATATAACAATTAGATAGCAGAAAGGATCAGATGGATCATTCATCTCACTGACAGCAATAGGGCATTTTCCTTTCCGCTGACACCAGTGATGGGACACTATTGCACCCACTGACACCAGTAATGGGGCATAATTCCCTCCACTGATATAAACAATTAGGCACTATTCCTCCCACTGATACGGCATTATTCTTCCTACTGATAGCAATGATGGGGCACTATTCCTCCCACTGATACCAATGATGGGGCACTATTCCTCCCACTGACACCAATGATGGGGCACTATTCCTCCCACTGACACGAATGATGGGGCACTATTCCTCCCACTGACACCAATGATGGGGCACTATTCTTCCCACTGATACCAATGATGGGGCACTGTTCCTCCCACTGATACCAATGATGGGGCACTATTCCTCCCACTGATACCAATGATGGGGCACTATTCCTCCGACTGATACCAATGATGGGGCACTATTCCTCCCACTAATACCAATGATGGGGCACTATTACGCCTTCTACTAACTACAGGCACTATGTAATATTTTACTCCCACTGACGCTGGAGCATTTCTACTTCCACTGGCCACTCCGGCCCCCTAAAGTCTGAAGTGCAGTAAACTGGCCCTTTGTTTAGAAAGTGTGGAGACTCCTGACCTAGTGCATAAACAGGTTTTTTTGTATTTCATTAGAAAATGATACCTCAGCTTCTTCCAGAGATGCTTGCATTTCACTCTTCTCCATCTCCACCTGCTTCTTGGCTTTCTCCAGCTCATGGATAGTCTTCCCACTGGTGGCCACTTGTTCCGTCAAGTCTGTGATCTCCTCTGAAACATAGCACAGCCTAGTCAGTGTAGAGCTCACAAATAGGCAATGAGAAGAGTTCACAAAAACCAACAGGCCAGTAAAAAAAGGTGAAATCTAGGTTACAATGCTTTGTGCTGCTTTTAATAAATATGAAAAATAATAGATTACTTTTTCATATTGCTATTCTTTCACACAAATTTAAAAAGTTTTTCCAGTGACTATAACACAATATTGCTAAGCTAAAGCAAAGCCAAGTGTTTCTGTGTTTCTGCATGTTATGCAAACAAAATAGTAGCAAACTTAAAGCGGAGTTCCAGCCACAGAATCATTTTTTTTTTTTGGAAATACCTCCCAAACAGTGACCCACCGACCTTTATATATCAGCTAATCCGGTTTTATACAGTTAAAAAACAGTTAGGCAATCATAAAATCTTACTTTATATAATTTTTGCAGAGCGCCGGCATCTTTCTCCGGGTTAACCGAGTTCGCAGTGTGGAAATATCTGCCCTGCTTCCTGCTTCTAGAGGGAGGAGGCCGGGGAATCCAGCACGAAATCTCGCGCATGCCCAGTATGATGCGATCGGCATAGTATAGGGATGCCTATCATCGCGTTATTTCCTGTTTGCAAATAACGCGATGAGAGGAGCGGCCGGCCGCCTACGTCACTGCCCATTGCATCCTGGGAGCAACGAGTAAGAGCTCCCAGGACGCATTGCAGGACAGGAAGTGACGGCGCGGGCCGCGGCCGAGGAAGGAGGAAGTGGAAGTAAAGGTGAGTATATTATCTTGTGAAATAAGGTAAGTAAAAAAAAAAAAAGCCGGGAATATCCAATTCTTTTACAGGTGACAATAAGGAAGCGGATGCCATAAAGTCTAAAGTAAAGATTTTGTGGCCGGAACTCCGCTTTAAAGACATTCTCTAAAAAGGTTAAACCTTGTATTTTTTCATTTTTGACACATACGGAGATATACAGCAGATCAAGGTCCTAACTGCTCAAATTAGACTGAAGCAGCTCCAATCCAGTAATAGTGTTTTCCATCATTGGCTAAAACTTACGTTGGAGGTTCTTGTTCTCCCGCTTAATGGTCTCCAACTGGTCTAAAGTCTCCTCGTAGGAATTCTTCATCTTGAACAGTTCAGTGCTCAGAGATCTTGACTCTTTCAGGGAAGACTCAAGCTCAGACTGAGACTCCTCATACTTCTGTCTCCACTCAGCCAAGATCTAATGGAGGTAAGAAAAAAATTCTATTTTTTCAGTTTTATTAGTTATGTATTTCATCCTCCATGTTTCCCACAGGCAATCTATTTATTATTATTATTATTATTATTATTATACAGGATTTATATAGCGCCAACAGTTTGCACAGCGCTTAACAAAATTAAGGCAGACATTACAGTTACAATACAATTTGGAACAAAAGGAATCAGAGGGCCCTGCTCGTTAGAGCTTACAATCTAAAAGGGAGGGTCAATTGATACAAAAGGTATGATAAAAGTTGAATATCCGCGCTACCAGGAAACAGAAGCTAGCATTAACCACAATATGATACACAAAATGAAAAATAAAATGCAGCGCTATAGAATAGTATGTAGGCAAATTTAGCAACAGTAAAATTGCATGAAAATAAATAAATATATGAGTCCACTTCACGATGGTGTATGGAATTGATCAATCCACCAGCAACACCTTGATATGTGAAAGTCCGTATACTCAATGACTGGGACAGTGAAACCTCCACCACACATAGAATAGCCAATTGGCCTCTTACCAGATGGATATGACCACCGCTCTCACAGTGATCATACACGCTTCGAGTTATAGAGTTGGACGATCCACCTTGGAACCCGCCAGTATGTATACCCAAGACATCCAGAGTTCATATCCCAGAAACCGGAACTAACACCATCTGGTAAGAGGCCAATTGGCTATTCTATGTGTGGTGGAGGTTTCACTGTCCCAGTCATTGAGTATACGGACTTTCACATATCAAGGTGTGGCTGGTGGATTGATCAATTCCATACACCATCGTGAAGTGGACTCATATGTTTATTTATTTTCATGCAATTTTACTGTTGCTAAATTTGCCTACATACTATTCTATAGCGCTGCATTTTATTTTTCATTCAATTGATACAAAAGGCAATAGCTGTGGGGGGTGAGCTGATGGAGCAAGTGAAACAGTGTTATTAGTTAGTAGCCGGGTAGGCTTCTTTAAAGAGAAGGGTTTTCAAGGATCGTCTAAAGAGGGATAGATTAGGGGACAGTCGGACAGATTGGGGTACAGAGTTCCAAAGAATGGGAGAAGCTCTGGAGAAATCTTGGAGGCGCGCATGGGAAGAGGTGACAAGGGAGCTGGAGAGCAGGAGGTCTTGGGAGGACCGAAGAGAGCGGCTTGGTTGATATTTTAAGATCAGGTTAGTGATGTATCTGGGGGCAGAGTTGTGGATGGCTTTGTAAACTATTGTTAGCACTTTGAATTTTATTCGTTGGGTTTAATCTAGAAGACATTGTATCACCATTTATGGCCATAGTATTGGACTGTTTACATGTAAAACATCAGAAGCAACAAATATCCCTAGTACCTTCTACCCCTGTTATTATGGGATCTCTGGCTATTACTGGTCACAGGAGGATGCCCCAAAGGGTCAACTATAACCTCCTACGGGATAGTCATGGCTGAGACTGAAAAAGACTATCTCTTCCCCATCCCAACATGCTTTTAGTCAAACTCCTCTTATTAAAACCTTCTGGGATCTCCTCTCTCCACTCTTTTCTAGTTACCTTGTCAAAGTTCTTCTGTTTCTTGTCCAGAGCAGCTGCCAGTGAATTAGCTCTCTCCACGTCAATCATCAAGTCCTCTACCTCCGCCTGGAGCCTTTGTTTGGTCTTCTCTAGAGAGGCACACTTTGAATTTACTGCCTCAAAATGTTCCTCTGCCTCCTGAAGGCGCTGGGCCAGCTTCTTCCTGTGACACAGAAAATAATAGTCATAGTTACTAGTCTAGGGTACCAATGGACTAAAGGACGCACTTTTCAGCCCAGAGCAGAGCTCAAGCACCAACATAAAATTTTGAGCTAAATAGGCAATTCAGTAGAAATGGTTTTATCAGAACACTAAAGCCTCGTACACACGTACCGATCGTCGGCCGAGAGATCGGCCGTCTTTTGTCCAGGGCTGTCGTGTCTGTTGAAAACTGCAAAAGACTGCACACGAATTTTGTCGGCCAACAACAGCCGACTGCAGAAGTGATGTCATGTGATGGTTAACTTTCCTTGTCTTTTTTCTTTTCTGAGCATGCCCAGTCTTGCTAATCTGGTGTCTGTCGGCCGAAATCTGTACTGACTGGCGAACAATCGCCGTTCTGGTGTTGGCCAACAAAAATTTTAATGCTTGCACGACAGATTCTGTTTGGCCGAAAATGCACTGTCGGCTGTCGGAAGCATCATACTAACAAGCCTACAATCGGCCAATCGGTCGTCAGACGAATATTTACAGCCGACAATCGGTACGTGTGTACGGGGCATTATCCTCTGTGAATCACATTTAAGAAGAACTGGTTTACTTTTCTTATGGTAGTTCAGGGTTAATTCAGCCAGAGGGTCACATGGTGGTCATAGGCTTCTCCGTTACTGCAGTGCTGACCCATTAGTCAATCATCACATTGCATTATCAGCACAGTTAACTAACAAAGGGCTACAGCTTCCCTTTTTACTACTTTAAACACAACATCATTATATTCTCTCATTGGTTGAAGAAGTAATTCCCTAACTCTTAGGAGCTGTTGCAAATAATTTCATGCAGATGATATAATACAGCCTTTCTCCAACTTTTTACCCCAGAGGAACCCTTAAAATAATTCTCCGGTCACAGGGAACCCTTGCCAAAACCAATTCATTGGTGGCAAGTGGGAAGAATGCCCCCTTTCAGTGGTGGTCCATATGCCACCCTTACAGACAGCTAAAAAGATCATTGGGTTTATAGTCAAGTTAGTCAGGTTGAAAAAAAGATATAAGCCCATCTAGTTCAACCAACAGAAAAAAAATAATATAAATTAAGTGAAGGTGGTGTTGGTCCTTGAACGGTGCAGGTCACTCAGTCACAGCTCAAGGAACCCTTGGTAATGTCTGGAGGAACCCTAAGGTCAGGGCAGCCTTTAGGAGGGGGACAGCCCATACACATGTAGGGGGCCCGGCTGCCCAGGCCCCAACCAACAAGACCGAGTTGGCTCTGCTATAATAAGTAGCAATTGCTAAAGCAGGGCGGCTGCAGAGTAAGCCGATGCAGATGAAGAGATGTCTCTTTGCTGGATTGCGCTGTCTCTTTGCTGAAAATATGAGGCCGTCACTTTACTGGATTGGGATGTCTCTTTGCTGAATATTTGGGGCCATCTCTTTGCTGGATTGGGATGTCTCTTTGCTGAATATATGGGGATGTCTCTTTGCTGGCTTGGATTCATTTTCATATATTAAGTTGTAAGAGTGTTAAAATAGAAGTGGGGGGCACTGAAGGACTCGGTGGGATGGCCAGTGGGTGGATTCGGTGGGACGGCCCTGTGAAATGTTGGTGGTCAGGCCCGGAGGGTCCAGACCTAAAGCTGTGTAAGGGGCCCCAAAATTTCTTATGGCTGCCCTGCCCTGCCAAATTCACCCTTATGTGAGCAGGCGAGTGGAAATTTTTAAGGCTGCTGTAGCTGATCAAGGGGGGAACTGTGTTCATTGCAGCTGTCAGGTCACTAGTTGATTATTTTTTATTGAATCCTGGATTAATTATCTACCCTGATGTCTTTTGATGTGGCTTTTTCAGCATATTTTATCTCCAGAACCAGGGGCGTAACTACAGGGGTTGCATAGGTTGCAATTGCAACCGGGCCCCATGCTACAGGGGGCCTATGCAGCTCCCCTGTACACCTGGATAGGAGGGGGGGGGGCAGGTACAGCATGTAGAGAAATCACGGACCTCCTTTTTCCTCCTGTAGCTGCAGGAGGAAAATGGAGGAGATTGGTTCCTCTGTATGCTGCCCCCGTCACTCCTATCCAGTTCACTTGTGTTCTGCTGTCTCTGGGCCCCTGTGTGCTCCCCTGGTCCCCACCCCCCCCCTACTGTGCTACCCCCCTCCCCCCCCCACTGTGCTCCCTCCCCTCTTCTGCAGGGGATGTGTCACAATAGAGAACCAGGAAGGGGTCAGTAAATATGTAATTTACCAGCTCCTTCCTTTTCTGAATGGACAGAGTCATAGTCAGTGACATTGTAAAAAAATAAAATAAAAATGATAAAAATATAATTAAAATACCCAAAAAATAAAAACTACTGACACCAGTGGGTAAACTTCCAGGATCGCAAAGGTCACACTTGCGACCGGGCCCTGGCATTCCACCACCGTGTGGAGGTCCCAAGATGGCAGGAAGGGGGCCCACTGCAGAACTTGTGAAAGGGTCCCGCTGCGAAAATGTAATAAAGGGTCCTGCAACGAGACTTAAGGGCCCCAGGATCAGTGGGAAGAGCCCCAGGCTTGAAGGGAAGGGCCCCAGGCAAGGGGTCAGGGGGGCCCTTCGTGGTTTCTTGCACTGGGGCCTTGAAGGTTCTAGTTACGCCTCTGTCCAGAACCCCTCTACGGGTATCATAAATGATTTTACAATAGGTCTGTTTAAAATAGTAGCTGCCACTTACTTGGCATCTTCCAGCTCTTCTGTGCGCTGAATAGCGTCTGTTTCATATTTCGTCCTCCATTGAGCCACTTCAGCGTTGGCCTTGGATAGCGATCGCTGTAGTTCTGCCTTGGCCTCCTGCTCCTCCTCATACTGCTCCCTGAGAAGGTCACAGTCATGGCGGGAGGACTGCAAGCTGTGAGCCAAAGCATTCTTTGCCTGAGAAGTAAATAAAAGGCAACATCAGAATGAGTGAAAATCTGGTAAAAGAGACATAAGGTTCCAGTCTACGGCCTGATCTTACCTTCACCTCTTCCTCCATCATCCTCTTCAGCTCCTCCAACTGCTGGGTGAAGGCCTGTTTCGATCTGGAAAGCTGTGAGACCAGAGACTCCCTCTCCTCCAACTGACGAGCCAACTCCCCTGCATTCATATTTACATAGATAAATGTGTAACATTAACTGCATGCTGAACAGTTACACAAGAACATTGGGGAATGGTGGGGAGACAGTGGGGAGCCAACTAACTAATCAGTTCCTCAAGCTCTATGTAGCACTTTGCAGTAAATACAATTACTTTTCTCCCATTCCACCCACTCCCCTTAAAGGCTATAACAGCCTCCACTCTTTTGGAGTGTGTCTGTGGGAATTTGTATGCATTTGTGAGGTCAGATGTTAGATGAAAAGACCTGTTTCGCATTTGGCATTTCAATTCATTCCAGAGGTGTTTAGTAGGGTTGAGGTCAAGGCTTTGTGAAGGCCACTTGAGGTTCTACAACCAAACTGGTCAAGCCATGTCTGGAGCTGGCTTTGTGCACAGGTGTACAGTCGTGCAGGAACAAAAAGGGCCTTTCACAAACTATTTTACTATGTTAACCCATACTTGATGTTACCCTATTAAAGGAAGTGTTACTATGGAATCAGGTAAGGATTTAAAATTATAAAAGCCATGTAAAGTTTTGAAGTCCTCATAAAGCATCTATATTGTGCATCGACTGAGGGTAGAGGATGGAACTGAATCTAAAGTTACTTTTCAAATACGATTGAGAGTGAATATAATTGAGAGTCTTAACCCTAAGGCCCCATTCACACCTCAGCGTTTCGTAGCTTGAAGCTCTAAGCTTCAAAAAGCTGGAGGAGAAAAAATCAATTATTCTTTATGGAGATGGTTCACATGCCCACTATAAGTCGCCTGAAGCCAAAGGTCTGAAGCTCAAAAAAGTTCTGGAGCTTTTTTGTAGCTCGAATTGGGCAGATTTTTGGCGTGTTTTTATTAAATAGTTACATAGTTACATAGTTAGTGAGGTTGAAAAAATACATCAGTCCATCCAGTTCAACCTATGATGTGTGTGTGTGTGTGTGTTTGCTGTTAACCGTACATTGTATACCCCTGTATGTTGTGGTCTTTAAGGTGCCCATCTAATAGTTTTTTGAAACTATCAATGCACCCTGCTGATACGACTGCTTGTGGAAGAGAATTCCACATCCTTACCGCTCTTACAGTGAAGAACCCCTTACGCACTTTAAGGTTAAACCGCCTTTCCTATAGAAATTATATAGAAATATATAGAAATATTATTCCTATAGAAATTAATGCAAATGCGCCATTTATGGGTTTTGTTGCGCAATTTTCTGGTTAAATGAAAAAAAAATGTTTTAATTAAATAGTAATAATATATCAACAAATAAGTGTAAAATAAATACACAAATAACTAAAAATCCTCATAAATAAATGAAATAATTTATTAATATGTAATAATACATAAAATAAATAATAGTTAACTCCTAACCTTAAAAAATATTAAATACATTATTATTATTATTATTATTATTAATAATAAAAATAATAAACATAATACTAATAGTAATAATATTAACAATAATAAAAATAATGATAAATAAACACCCAATCCCGAACAAAAAAAAATTGTAGTAATGTAATAATAATAATATAGCGTTAGGGTGTTTAGTTATTTATTATTATTTTATTTTGTTTTTTAAGGGTTAGGGGTAATATTTATTTATTATTACGTAGTATTCATTTATTGAATTTATTTATTATTTTTTTAAGATTATTTTATTTGTGTATTTATTTTACATTTATTTATTCATTTATTATTATGATTATTATTATTATTATCATTACTATAATAATATTTGTAGTAGTAGTAGTAGAATAGACTCCTAATCCTAACCTAACCTTAACTCTATCCCCTTACCCTAATGAAAAAATAATAATAATAAATTAATAATAATAAAAAAAATAAACAAAAGCTAATAGAAAAGCGAAAAAAGCTGAAATACCTAGAAAAAAATGATGCAACAGATGATAGTTTTCTCTATTATTAAAAAAGAATAGCGCGCAAATGCAAAAGAAATAACTACCAAATCTGAAGACAATCCATAAATAAAAATGGGGGTTTGGTCCCACCATATGGCCATATCGTGCTCAAGCCCACTACTGCGTCAAAGTACCCCATTATCAGTGGGTCCTACACTATCCATGAAAAAGAGATGAATCCAGCCTTTCTAACCCTTGGAGATAATACTCCTTGCTGGGTGGGATGTGCAAATGCACTACAGGGGACTCCTCCTATATCCACTTGATGGTGGACACTGATTGAGTACAGGTGTGTGTGGGGGGGTGGGGAGGGTTGCTCAACCTCGATAGTCTGGTCAGACCGAATAATGGGGTACTTTGACGCAGTAGTGGGCTTGAGCACTATATGGCCATATGGTGGGACCAAACCCCCATTTTTATTTATGGATTGTCTTCAGATTTGGTAGTTATTTCTTTTGCATTTGCGCGCTATTCTTTTTTAATATACATGTCTTTTGGTTCATAGCTGCAGCAGCTTTAGAAATACATGGGTATGCTCCCCCAAATTTTTTGCCAGTTTTCTCTATTGGCTAAAAAAAAAAATACAAAAGCGTAAAAACGCTGTATAAAAATGCGCCAAAATCATGCATAAATTACTGCAAAAAACACCAGCAAAAAGGCTAAAAGACGCTACACTACACTGAATGCAGCCTAATACACTAACTCTAAAACACTAACCCTAACACCCTATCTCTAACCCCCTAGCTCTAACAACCTAACTCTAAACCTTAGTTTTAAGTTCAGTATTCTTGTTTACGTCAGACAGGCCACAAGACAGTTGTCCCCCAATTACAGACCTTATGCCTGTAATGTACCGTATGCAATTAATTCAGTTCTACACCCCAGAGGAGCTCAAAGCATGACACTCACCGGTCTCAGTCTGCAGACGAGCTTTCTGCATGGTCAGCTCTGCTACGGCTCTTTGGTTCTCCTCTGCCTTGGACTTGAATTCGCTGAGATGGTCCTCCAGAGTACGACACATCTTCTCCAAGTTGGCCTGGAATTTTAAGCAAAATGGAAATTTCTTAGACACAAATTTAATGATAAATAACACCCTACACCACAGGTGTCAAACACAAGGCCCGCGGGCCGAAACCGGCCCTCCAGGCCATTTCATGTGGCCCTCGCACCTCTCCTGCAGCTGCAGGAGAGCTCCAGCCCTCCTCCAGACCCTGTGCTTTCTGCTTTCCAGCAATGCCTCCAGCTTCTTCCCAGTAGCAGCATAAGGTAAGGGTGGTGCACTTAAATATAAGGGAGGGTGGGGGGCTCAACCTCTGATGGTGGGGAGGCTCCTGACGTCTTATGTAAGGGTATGGGATGCTCTGAACATCTAGTCTTACAGATACAACCGGCCCTTTTGAGGATAATCGTATTGCTGATTCGGCCCTCGATTAAATTGAGTTTGCCACCCCTCATAAAGAATAAAGATTTTACGCAATGCCTAAAAACTGTACTTGCTAAACGAAATATTCTGCATACCATGGTAATCACCATCTGGTTTTGCATGTCACTACCTATAGTCTCATCAGGCATTATTTACAAAAAAAACAAGAAAAAAATGTAGGAGTCACATAAGCAAACATAAAAGGGATGGATAGCTTACGTAAAAAGAATTTCTCCTGCTGAAACACACGGATAGTACCCCAAACATAGATAGGACCCTTCAGATATGACAAAGATTTTATTGTGTATCTCAACTTTTTATGGTTGAGATCAAAGTGAATTGCTCCCCACCCAGACTCTCCAATGTGATAGAATAGGCTGCCCGTTGCATCTTACCAATTTAGCACAGGTTGGATTTTGGTTGGTCAAAATCTTTAAACACTCATAACAGTGTCATAAAGTTATAAATTATAAATACAAAAGTAAAGGTAAGGGTTTCAGCTGTTGAGATCAAACAATGGACGCTTTGCGCCTAACAAAACCAGTATCATAATAAAATACCCAATTCCATTTGGGAATAAAGCTCTTGCAGCAAGTTTTATAATTGCTCACTGCACAGTATGGGAGTTATGAATTTACATTTTCCAGAATCTTTAAAGATTAAAATACACAAATTTGTCTGGTGTCCTGTGGGAACACACTTTGGAGTTAACTGACCCCCACTGTGAAAGTTGCCAAATGAAACATTTTGTCTTCCTTTGACAGTCTAATGATAATGTTATGTATATTCCAAATAGACTCCGCCCTGACTGGATCACAAAAGACCTGTACTGTGATTTTCTTTTAAATATTTATGAAAATATGATCCATCCTTGCTCACTCTTCACTAGATCACGATAGGCCAGAAATAAATTTACATCAACCTTCTGTGAAGGTTTTTTCGAGAAACTAAGATACGTCATGGGAAAAAACTAGCAGATCCTATTTATCAAAGTGTCTGAAGGATGAGCTCAGGGGCGTAACTACAGGGTTGTAGGGGTTGCAATTGCAACCGGGCCCCATGCTCCAGGGGGCCTGTGCGGCTCCCCTGTACACCTGGATAGTAGCAGCATGTAGAGAAATCACTGTCCTCCTTTTTCCTCCTGTAGCTGCAGGAGGAAAATGGAGGAGATTGGTTCCCCTGTATGCTGCCCCCGTCACTCCTCCTATTCAGTTCACTTGTGTTCTGCTGTCTCTGGGCCCCTGTGTGCTCCCCTGGTACCCCCCCCTCACTGTGCTTCCCCCCCCCCCCCCACTGTGCTCCCTCCCCTCTCCTGCCAGCTGCTGCAGGGGATGTGTCACGATAGAGAACCAGGAAGGGGTCGGTAAATATGTAATTTACCAGCTCCTTCCTTTTCTGAATGGACAGAGTCATAGTCAGTGACATTGTAAAAAAATGATAAAAAATAATACAATTAAAATACTAAAAAATAAAAACTACTGACACCAGTGGGTGAACTTCCAGGATCGCAAAGGTCACACTTGCGACCGGGCCCTGGCATTCCACCACCATGGGGAGGCCCCAAGATGGCAGGAAGGGGGGCCACTGCAGAACTTGTGAAAGGGTCCCGATGCAGGACCGTAATAAAGGGCCCCGCAACGAGAGTAAAGGGCCCCAGGATCAGTAGGAAGAGCCCCAGGCTTGAAGGGAAGGGCCCTTCATGGTCTCTTGCACTGGGGCCCTTAAGGTTCTAGTTACGCCTCTGGATGAGCTGTTAATACCATTACCTTATTATCCAATTCTTTTCTCATTTTTATATTTTAATTATAGGCTAGAGCAGGGTTTCTCAACCAGGGATCTAAAGAAACCCTAGGGTTCCTCCTGAGGTTGCTCGGGCTTCCTTGAGCAGTGGGCAACTTTTGCCTCTCAGATAAGTTTCTAATGACCCCATTGTTCCTTTTAGCGACTGTATCTGTAATGGGGTAATTCTTCCCAATGATGACAAAAGTAAGGAGCATTCTTCCCACTGACTGTCACACTAATGTGTCATGGGTTGTAGATTTTTCATTTTTAGCAGGGGTTCCCCCGAGACCAGAAATTTATTTCAAGGGTTCCTCTGTGTTGAAATGGTTGAGAAAGCCTGTGCTAGAGGAAGAATGGAAAGCAGACTGAACACTATTGAGAGCAGGGCTTTGTTTCTCAGAAAAAAGGTGCAGGAACTCAACCACGACCCTGTGTTTACAAGTGATAGTGATGAGCAGGGAGCAGAGGGCCTGAGGCAAAGGTGGTGGAACAGAGTTCCACCAAGTTCCAGCTAAAAAAAAGCCCTGATTGTAAGTACAGTTCATCATTCACATCGGAAGACACTTTGATAAATAGGGCACATGGTGGAATCTGAGGACTAGCCTTCCGCTCATATTTCAAGTCACCAACCTTAGACTTGGTGACGTTCTCTAGGTTGCTATTGATGTCGTCAATCTCCATCCTCATCTCACTCTTCTCCTTCTCCAGCTTCTGCTTTACCCTCTGCAGGTTGTCAATCTGTTCCCCGAACTCGGCAGAATTATCTGCTTGCTTTTTGCGTAAGGCCGCCACCATGGCTTCATGCTGGAGAGACATCTCCTCCAGGTCCCGGCGCATCTTCTGAAACTCCATTTCCCTTTTCTTATTGACCTCAATCTGTGTGACTGTGGCTCCTCCAGCTTCCTCCAGCCTCTCGCTGATCTCCTCCAGCTCCCTTGACAAATCAGACCTCTGCTTCTCCGCCCTGGCACGGGTCGCTTTCTCCGATTCGATCTCCTCTTCCAGCTCCTCAATTCGAGCCTGTCATTTAAAAAAACATTTTGAACATCAGAAATAAAATCAGTTAAAGGACAAATAAACTAGAAGTATAAGAGGGTATCGTGGAAAAGGACTCACCACAGATATTTCTGTTAAAGCTATGTAGTTAAGTACAGCGGCTGGTCGATAGGCGGCGCAGGGGCGCCGCCCCCCCAAGGCTAGTCACTGTGTGAAATCAGCATAAAAAAAGTGTACCTTTTAATATGGCAGCAGGGCGCCGGACACATTGCTGGCTAAGGGAGGGGTGGGGGCTTTAGCATCATGTGCCTCTTTACTTGTAAGGTGATTGGCGGCCTTTTAAAGTGTCCTCGAGGCGCAGAGCGATGCGCCCGAACACTTCCACTCTCCCTCTGCCGTCTTGTGATTGGTCCAGCCTGGCAGCGTAGCAGAGATGACAGGTGGGTATGTCTGCCTCCTTCCCTGCTGGCCACTCCGGGGAGGGAGAGCTGGGGAACTTCCATGGGCTGGCTGGACGGCTTTTGGAGGGGATGTGTGGCTCCTAGGACTGCTAAATGGGGGAGTTTGGACGTGACCTTACTACATGCGGGGGGGCGGGGCGAGCTGACTACGAGACTCGGCTGGTCACAGTGTGTTCCAGCCGGGCACCGGCTCTTCCACTGACGCCTGTCACTTTCACACGGAGCATGGCTTCCTTCACTACGACAGGGGTTCCCAACCTTTTGAAGGGTGAGGGCCATTTAGGTGATTTGGTAGCCACACGCATCGCACGCCACAATGAACTATGGGGCTTTACCGTCCCACAAATGTAAATGAGCCCTCTATAACAGGGATCCTAAAACTACGGTCCTCCAGCTGTTGCAGAACTACACATCCCATTGAGGCATTGTAAAACTCTGACATTCACATACATGACTAGGAATGATGGGAATTGTAGTTCTTGAACAACTGGAGGGCCATAGTTTGAAGACCCCTGATCTATAAGGTTGCTTTCACACTGATGCAAAATAACGGGGGAACAGGCGCTTCTAGGTGCAGTATTCCAACAGCATTTTTATTGCATATAAACAGTTAAAAACACTTACAATATCCAGTGATAAACAGGCATGTCAGTGAAATAATTTTGGCTCCTGACTCCAAACATTGCCTCCATAAAGCAAAGCCGACCAGCAGCTGAAGAAGGAGGGGAGGGCGAATAACCTATAACCCACTGCCATACAGCAATACAGAGAGAAGACTACATGCTCTAAGGAGCCTAGGTCGTGGTCTATGAAGAGAGATAACACCGCTCAGGCTAGTCAAAGTCCACGATTCAAGGTGGGTGCTGAACCTCGGCTCGCCACCAGGAGAAGCATGAAGGAAGAAAATGGTCGCACACCACCACGGAGTCCAATGAAGAAAAGTTCCTTTATTACCATAAGTGGTACGAGGTACAGCAGGGTAGGACAGTAGACGCGTTTCACTACCAAGTGAACAATCACGTAGCAGTCATGTTAAACGCATCTACTGTCCTACCCTGCTGTACCTTGTACCACTTATGGTAATAAAGGAACTTTTCTTCATTGGATTCTGTGGTGGTGTGCGACCGTTTTCTTCCTTCATAGGTACTATTACCTGGCGGAATATCCCAGAGAACAGATGTTTAAGGATTACCTGAAGTTCTTTTATTTTCTTCTGTGACTGGGTTCCCAGAAGTTGCTCATCCTCTATTCTGCTCAGCAGCTGGCTAATCTCAAAGTCTTTTCTGAAATAATGAGAGAATCCTTATTGAGATTTCATATGTTAATGTAAATTTTTTTGTGCAAATCAGGATTAAGCCCCCTGTAGAAGAGATTATATCTTTAATATATTTTTATGGCTGGCGTTAAATCTGAGTCATTTCCCATAGCAACCAGTCTGGTCTTTAGAACTCATCTTTTCTGCTAAACTACTGTTGTCATCACAAGGAGCATTACATTTATACCTTTGGAAAATAGAGGGTGTGAGATAAAGAATTACTATTTTATGCAACCTGTAGCCGATTCTTCTTCGGAACTATGAGATAAATTAAGATTGGTGACAAATAAATCAAATGAAAACAACAACTAAAACATGTGACTTTGAATTGTTGTGTATTAGTAACATCTCATAACTCATGTGTACAATGCAAGACTTCATTGCCACCTCTTACGTTGTACTGACTCAAAGAGAACATTTTTCTGGTTGGTCACGTGACCCTTCATGTGACGTTGTGATTACTGTGTATCAATAACTCCCAATAAAAAGATATTGAAAAAAAAAACCAAAACAAAATATTTCATGATAGAATCAGGATAGGTAAACAATAAGACCTAGCAGGGAATGAAATCCCATCCCATTTCAACCAAATTGAAGAAAACGTTACTTTTTCAGTTTTTCATCCAGTTGTTGTCTGTCGTTTTCCAAGTCCATGATGGAGTCCTGGGCAAGTTTCAAGTCCCCCTCGAGTTTCCTCTTGGCCCTCTCATTGTCCATTCGGACTTTCTTCTCTTGTTCCAGTGAACCTTGCAGCTAGGAGACAGATTAAACATGATGTTTACTGATCAACCACAAGGGGGATGTCAGGAACTCTTAAATCTTTTTTTGTTCCTCTACCATCAAGGTACAATCTTCAGTGAGGTATATGAAAATATTGATAGCTTTGCACCAAATTTGGTTTACAAAAAAATAAGAAAGTCAAGAAGAATCCCTACCAAAGCACAACTAGTCCTAACTGGTCACTCACATCATCGACTTGCTGCTCTAATTTGATCTTCAGTTTGGTCAAGGAGTTGACTTTGTCCTCCTCAGCTTGAAGATCATCCAAGGTCTGTTGGTGGGCTT
The DNA here is from genome assembly GCF_965119305.1 of Pelophylax lessonae. NCBI lineage: Eukaryota > Metazoa > Chordata > Amphibia > Anura > Ranidae > Pelophylax > Pelophylax lessonae. The sequence continues at coordinate 10,091,918 of NC_138778.1, read as the reverse complement.
CCTGTAGAGCTTTTTTCTCCTTGGTCAGCTTGACAATGGTTTCATCCAGGGCGGCCATTTCTTCAGTGAGGTTTTTAACCTAACAGCAAAATGAAAACAAATGAAAAATGTAAAATGTTTCACACAAAATGTGCCTAAATTGTTTTCATTCCTTGATTGTATTTGAGACCCTCCAAAAGGTGGCATTTTCTAGTATGGTGGTATTTTGCATACCTTGTTTTCTATGGCATGCTTCTCTTTCTCAACCTTAGCCAAGGTCAACTCCAAGTCATCGATGTCCTTCTTCAGTTCGGAACACTCATCCTCCAGTTTCCTCTTCTTAGCAGTCAGCTCAGCATTTGATTCCTCCTCATCCTCCAGTCTCTCGTTCAGCTCCTTAATCTTGGCTTCTAACTGGATCTTACTTTTGATCAGCTGATCACATCGCTCCTCTGCATCTGTTAGGTTCTCTGTTTCCTGTTGAGGAGAAATAAAAATGTATCAATGAAAATACTGTTGGGATTTTTTAACCTCCCTGGCGGTATGATTCTTTCCGATTTTAGGTTCTGAAAGCGGTACCATTATTTTGCATGTAATTCTTAAGGACGAGTAGTCCAAACAAACTATTTACATATGATTTTTTTTTTACTGTGCATATATATATACATACATAAATATATATATATACTTTAACTTATTTATAGTTATTTATTATATTATAATTTATGATTTTGTGTTTGAAAAGACCTTTATCATCTCGGGTATGATAAAGTTTCAAACACAAAATCATAAATTATAATATAATAAATAACTATAAATAAGTTAAAGTATATATATATATATATATATATATATATATATATATATATATATATGTGTGTGTGTGTGTATATATATACCTATATATATATATATATATATGTATATATATATATATGTACTATATTGCACTATATTGCTGCATACAATATATTGCTGCATACAATTTCTAGTCCCCCTCCCAGCACTGTACAGATCGGTCAATACTTACAGATTGAACCTGCAGCTGGAGGTCATTTTTCTCCTGCAGAAGCTTCACCATCTTCTCTTCCAGCTCTTTCCTCTTCGCCTCCGACTTGGCCAGGCTGTCTTTGGTTTTGGCAAATTCTTCTTTCATTGCTGCCATCTCCTTCTCTGTCTCAGCACTTCGAAGCAGTGGTTTGATCTTGAAGTAGAGCTTCATCCACGGCCAGTGCTTCACATTCATGAACGCTCGGATGTTGTACTGAATTGAATAAATCGCCTCCCTGGAAAAAAAACACAATTTAAAGCAGAGTTCCGGCCTCGGGGGTGAAATTTAGATAAAAATACCCCCGGGACAGTCAGGGCTAGTACATTCCACAGTGGTCACACTTACCTTTTAGAAGAAATACTTACCTTGAAAATTTCTTCTCCAGCGCTGCCATCTCAGGTGTGGGCAGCTGAAGCCAGCGCGTCCTCTTTGGTGTCCTCTTCTCCCAGAATGCCCCTGCATCGGCCCCGTTTGTCACTTCCGGTGCGGGCGTGTCATCCCTCCACAGCTTCTGGGCATGCCCAGAAGCTGTTTAGCAGGAAATGAGGCGCCCGCACCGGAAGTGACGAGCGGGGCCAGTGCAGGCGCATTGATTCCTGGGAGCGATGACGTTCAGCTCCCAGGAATCAATGCAAGGAGGAAGTGACGGCGCGGGCCGTGGCCGCAGAGGGAAGAAGTAGAAGAAAGGTGAGTATATTTTTTTTCAATATCAAGGTAAGTAAACAAAAAAAAAAATCGTAAATATCCATTTATTTTTCAGGTGACCTAGAGAAAGCGGATGGCTCAAAATCAATTTGGTCGATTTTGAGGCCAGAACTCCGCTTTAATTGTTGGTAAAATCTGTCCAGGTAAAAAGATCATGCATACAGTGCCTTGAAAAAGTATTCGTACCCCTTGACATTTTTCACATTTTGTCATGTTACATCCAAAAACATAAATGTATTTTATTGGGATTTTATGTGATAGACCGACACAAAGTGGCACATAATTGTGAAGTGGAAGGAAAATGATAAATGGTTTTCAAAACATTTTACAAACAGTGGCGGCTGGTGCTCAAAATTTTTGGGGGGGCGCAAAAAGAAAAATGTAATAGGTATTGCTTCGCGTCAAAAAACGCAGTAAAAAATTGCGTGACTTTGAAGTCATGGTACAGGCATGGCATACGTGATGGTACAGGCATGGCACAGGTGATGGTACAGGCATGGCACAGGTGATGGTACAGGCATGGCACAGGTGATGGTACAGGCATGGCACAGGTGATGGTACAGGCATGGCACAGGTCATGGTACAGGAGAGGGTATATGCCCCCTTTCAATGCAGTGACCAGCGTACATGCCCCCTTTCAATGCAGAGACCAGTGTACATGCCCCCTTCAATACAGAGTTCAGCGTGCGTGCCCCCTTCAATGCAATGAACATTGTGCTGTGCCCCCTTCAATGCAATAAACACTGTGCTATGCCCCCTTCAATGCAATAAACACTGTGCTGTGCCCCCACAATGCAGAGTTCAGCGTGCATGCCCCCTTCAATGCAACTGTGCTGTGCCCCCTTCAATGCAATGAACAATGTGCTGTGCCCCCTTCAATGCAATAAACACTGTGCTGTGCCCCCTTCAATGCAATAAACACTGTGCCCCCTTCAATGCAATGAACACTGTGCTGTGCCCCCACAATGCAGAGTTCAGCGTGCATGCCCCCTTCAATGCAACTGTTCCGTGCCCCCATCAATGCAGAGTTCAGCGTGCGAGCCCCTTTCAATGCAGAGCGCCACAGCATTGTCCCCAATCACTGCAGAGCGCCACAGCATTGTCCCCAATGATTGCAGAGCGCCACAGCATTGTCCCCCAATGATTGCAGAGCGCCAGCATTGTCCCCCAATGATTGCAGAGCGCCACAGCTTTGTCCCCCAATGATTGCAGAGCGTCACAGCATTGTCCCCCAATGATTGCAGAGCGCCACAGCATTGTCCCCCAATGATTGCAGAGCGCCACAGCATTGTCCCCCAATGATTGCAGAGCGCCACAGCATTGTCCCCCAATGATTGCAGAGTGCCACAGCATTGTCCCCCAATGATTGCAGAGTGCGCCACAGCATCGTCCCCCAATGATTGCAGAGTGCCACAGCATTGTCCCCCAATGATTGCAGAGCGCCACAGCATTGTCCCCCAATGATTGCAGAGCGCCACAGCATTGTCCCCCAATGATTGCAGAGTGCCACAGCATTGTCCCCCAATGATTGCAGAGTGCGCCACAGCATTGTCCCCCAATGATTGCAGAGCGCCACAGCATTGTCCCCTAATGATTGCAGAGTGCCACAGCATTGTCCCCCAATGATTGCAGAGCGCCACAGCATTGTCCCCCAATGATTGCAGAGCGCCACAGCATTGTCCCCCAATGATTGCAGAGCGCCACAGCATTGTCCCCCAATGATTGCAGAGCGCCACAGCATTGTACCCCAATGATTGCAGAGTGCCACAGCTTTGTCCCCCAATGATTGCAGAGTGCCACAGCTTTGTCCCCCAATGATTGCAGAGCGCCACAGCATTGTCCCCCAATGATTGCAGAGTGCCCACAGCATTGTCCCCCAATGATTGCAGAGCGCCACAGCATTGTCCCCCAATGATTGCAGAGCGCCACAGCATTGTCCCCCAATGATTGCAGAGTGCCACAGCATTGTCCCCCAATGATTGCAGAGCGCCACAGCATTGTCCCCCAATGATTGCAGAGCGCCACAGCATTGTCCCCCAATGATTGCAGAGTGCCACAGCATTGTCCCCCAATGATTGCAGAGCGCCACAGCATTGTCCCCCAATGATTGCAGAGTGTCAGCGTGCGTGCTCCGTTCAAACTTACCTGGCGGCGGCGCGGCTCAGCTTCTTCCTCCTCTTCTGCGGCGGGTCCTTCTCCCTCGTCGTCTCGGCGGCGGGAACCGGCGGGCGGCCTCTCCTCTTCTCTGAGCGGCGGTGACGGTGAGTGATTGACGCACGCACCGGCACCGCCCCCATTGCGACGTCAGCGATATCCTGGATGATGATTGGTCCAGGCTGTAGACTGGACCAATCACAGCCAGGATATCAGAAAGTGGGGGTGTCCAACCGCAAAGACTTGCGCCCAGGATACCCCCCTACCTCCCCAGAAGGCAGCCAATCGGCGCCTCTTCTGGGAGGTAACCCCACCCCCCCCCCCAGCCACCAGTTCCTTGGGTTCAGGCCGGCGAACCCAATTTTTTTTTTGAACAACTTTATTTGTTCGTTTTGTTTTTTTTTTTTCTTTTTTTTTTTTCTTTTTTTTTTAGGGGTAGGGGGGGCGGCGCCCTGGCGCCCCCTATGCACGGGCCGCCACTGTTTACAAATAAATATGTGAAAAGTGTGGCGTGCGTTTGTTTTCCCTTACAAAAATGTATTATCTGAGGGTTAGTGGAAAGAATGCTCATCTTTATCAAGGTGGTCAGAATGCCACTCTTACAAACAGCTAAAAAGCTAATTGGTGTCATTCTGCTGGTTTTTCCAAGTGGCGTTGGGTCCAGAACTATACAGGCACCATCAGCAACCTCTGGAGGAACCCTTGAGTTCCACAGAACCCTGACTGAGAATGGCTGCTCTAGAGATTCAACTCACATATTTAGTTGAAAAAGACATATGTCCATCAAGTTCAACCAAAAGACAAAAATAAATAATAAAAATAATAATAAAAAGAGTAATAAAATAATATTAATATTATTAAAATACATAAATAAATAATGCAGAGTATATAAATAATGAATCATATTACATAAATATTAATAAATTATTACTTGCATCCTCACATCTCTTAACCCAAAACTTGATGATATTGCAGAGTATTCAGTTTAAAAGTTCCTCTCCTAATGCTCAGCCTTAAAATGAAACTACAACTTGATTTGGATGGAAACTTTCCTGTCAAATCTCTGATAGAGTATTCTCCAAACTGAATGTCGTATTTTTCAGTGCCTCAGATACTCTCTGACTCAGAGGCGTAACTAGAACCTTCAGGGCCCCGGTGCAGGAAACCATGAAGGGCCCCCCGGACCCCTGGCCAGGGCTTTTCCCTTTAATCCTGGGGCTCTTCCCACTGATCCTGGGGCCCTTTACTCTTGTTGCGGGGCCCTTTATTATGGTCCCACAGCAGGACCCTTTCACAAGTTCTGCAGTGGGCCCCCTTCCTGCCATCTTGGGGCCTCCCCACAGTGGTGGAATGCCAGGGCCCGGTCGCAACTGTGACCTTTGCGATCCTGGAAGTTAACCCACTGGTGCCAGTAGTTTTAATTTTTTGGTATTTTAATTGTATTATTTTCTATCATTTTATTTTATTTTTTTTACAATGTGACTGACTATGACTCTGTCCATTCAGAAAAGGAAGGAGCTGGTAAATTACATATTTACCGACCCCTTCCTGGTTCTCTATTGTGACACCTCCCCTGCAGCAGCCAGCAGGAGAGGGGAGGGAGCACAGTGGGGGGGCACAGTGGGGGGGAGGAGGGGGAACCAGGGGAGCACACAGGGGCCCAGAGACAGCAGAACACAAGTGAACTGGATAGGAGGAGTGGCGGGGGCAGCATACAGAGGAACCAATCTCCTCCATTTTCCTCCTGCAGCTACAGGAGGAAAAAGGAGGACAGTGATTTCTCTACCCCTGCAACCCCTGCAACCCCTGCAGTTACACCCCTGCTCTGACTCCAGAGACCTGTAGAAGGAACATCAGCCTGTTTTTATATTTGTGGATGATCTCTACCTTCTGTCCAATATCTTCTTATACTCCAGCCGCATCAAGAAGCCCCGACATAAGGCCTGTGTGCGCATAATGAGGAGGGCCAAACGGTCATCCCGCATCTCTTCTAGGGTGCCCAGGAGGCCGGCTTTAAAGAAGACCTGAGAAGGAAAACGAATATATAACCATCCAGAATGGTAAAAGAATTGTTACACAAAAGTATCCCTTATCTATGGAAAATATTATCTTATTATTAGTAAGTGCTGAAAAAGACAACCAAGCGTGACATTTCTGACTTCATTTTTAAGGGTAAATTCTGGGGCTGTTAATCTCATCATTCAACTGAGAAGTGGCAGAACGGAATGTCCCAGGCCTGATTTTCATTTTCATGAAGACAAAAAAATGTAATGTCACCAAATAATGTTAATAATAAATATTTCAGAGAGGCTTTGTTGTTACATAGTTAGTCAGGTTGAAAAAAAACACAAGTCCATCTGGTTCAACAAAAAAAAAAAAAAAACAGTATTGAAAACCCAACCATACAATCCCATATACCCGTTGTTGATCCAGAGGAAGGCGAAAATAAACCCCAGCAAAGCATGATACAATTTGCTACAGCAATGGCCAAGAAAGGCTTTGTTGTTATACGGCCACTTTGGATGACGTGTGTCACCATCACCACTGAAGGAAAATTAGAATACAAACAAATTGGGCTGAATAATATTTGAAATGGCTTCCAGAGTGTGTGAGGGTCCATTGGAGCGTTCAATGAGTGGGATGTATGAGAAGAATCCAAGAGAGAGATACATGAGGGGCATTTTTAAGAACCCTTGAGAGAAATCTACGAGAGGTCTATGAAAAAGATCCATGAGAGAAACCTATGAGGGGGAATTTTGAAATTGACCAATAATTGACCTTTATCAGGGGCCCTGTGTGGCTCTGAAATGTTGCCTTTGTATGTACCATGTGACCACGAAATCAAGCTTTGGACCCGTTTGAGGAATCCTTCAGAATCCTTCTGAATCCTCAGAAAATTACATTGGCTAAACTTAAAAGTGGTTTTATGGTTCGTGATGAAATAGCAACTGAACTAAAAGGTGTTTATTTTTGTATGCCTAAAATTCTTCCTAAATTGCAGCCTACACTCAGGGATTTCATTGGCCGGCAGATGTGTCTATTGCCCAGCAGGTAACAGTCTGGTCTCAACTATAACACATATTTCTTGCTGTGAATGTAATTAGTATTTGCAGTGAATTCAGAGCTTTGGAGTTACCTTGGTGTGTCCGAATTTATACTGCGTGTGATCAATGTCAATGGAGGCCAGGAGCTTCTCGCAGGCCTTCTTACTGTCGATGAACTGTCCCTCGGGTATGGCACTGGCGTTCAATATACGGTACCTGTGAAGTCACACAGATAGAATATGAGAACTACACCCTGGATCATTCAGCAGTATGTAACAATGTATCCCTGTAACGAGATTAACCTAATAAGGGACTTGGAGATCCACACAGGGATTGTCCAACATATCCAATGCTATCTGCAGAAGTCAGATGGTGTCCAGCCAGGCACACAAGATTGAACCATAACATGATCTTTATTGCAAAAAAATTACCTGGAAACACCCCCTTTGGGGCAGATCTGGCCATCGTATCTGTCCACCATTAATGTAGATCAAGAACTCAGCTTCATCAATGCACATATTTGCACCGCCAGGAATTTTTTAGACTGTAGCCTGGTATCTCCCTCACTTTAACCAAGTTCTCTTATTGTTATTAGGGATGATCGAACGGTTCGGGTCGACCATCGGTTCGACCCGAACATTGACTGTTCGAAATTCGGCCGAATTCCGAACTTTTTGCGGTAAAAGTTCGGAATTCGGCACCAGAACCGCCCAAAATGCAATGGGACAGGAACTGGGCTTTAAAAGCCCGTGATTGGACCAGAAACGTGAGTAAAAACCAATTGAGGGGGCAAGAGGATGATAGGAATGTGATTGGAGTGACTAGGGGGTCCAGAGGCCAATCAGTAGTGAATGCACCCCCCAGTATATAACATAGCCCCGCCAAATCTCTAGCACTGTAATATAGGGGCTGTGGAAGAGAGTGGAAGCATTTCTGTTACTCCTGCTGCAAAAGTGTCTTTTAGCAATTATTAGTGTGAGGAAAGGTATATCTAGTGTAGTTAGGGTATATTTTCCACTATAGTTAGATTCAAAAATCTAGTTTCTGTAGGGAAAGTGTTAAGTGTCAGGATGACCGTAGTGTAGTTTAGGGTGAACTGACTCTGACTGCTATGCCAGGGTGACAGAACTCATCCATGTCAGGGTGACCGCCATAGAAAAAAGATAATTTTTCTTAGAATTTTTAGTAGAGCAGGGATGGGGTTCCGCTCCTTTCTCACCTGGGCGTTTTTGTTTCAGGCGTTTATTGGGCTTTTTTGAGGACGTCTTTGGAGGCAGGCATGACATCTGAACTTCTGTGTAGGGGTATATATACACACACACACATATATATATATATATACACATACACACATATAGGTGTGAAAGTAGTAGAACCCCATCCCTGCTCTAATGAAATTATTTGCAGGGATGGGGTTCCGCTCTTTTCACACCTATATGTGTGTATGTGTGTATATGTGTATATATATATATATATATATATATACATATACATATATGTGTGTGTGTGTATATACACCTATACAGAAGTTCAGATGTTATGCCTGCCTCCAAAGACGCCCAAAAAATGCCCAATAAATGCCTGAAACAACACACCTGGGTGTTTTTGTTGCAGGCGTTTATTGGGCATTTTTTGGGCGTCTTTGGAGGCAGGCATAACATCTGAACTTCTGTATAGGGGTATATATACACACACACACACACATATATATGTATATATACACATACACACATATAGGTGTGAAAGGAGCGGAGCCACATCCCTGTAAATAATTTCATTAGCGCAGGGATGGGGTTCTGCTCCTTTCACACCTATATGTGTGTATGTGTATATATACATATATGTGTGTGTGTATATATACCCCTACACAGAAGTTCTGATGTTATGCCTGCCTCCAAAGACGCCCAAAAAATGCCCAATAAACGCCTGAAACAAAAACGCCCAGGTGTTAAAGGAGCGGAACCCCATCCCTGCTCTACTAAAAATTCTAAGAAAAATTATCTTTTTTTTCTGGTTCTGGACATGCTACAGAGCTGAAACTTCACAGATACACTTTTTAGATCCCTCAGACACTAAATCCAAAGAAATCTAATTTTTTTTTTCAATAATTTTTTCAATAATTGGCTCTCTATCAAAAAACGACAATTTTTAAGAACTTTTTTTTGTGTGATTAATAGTCCCTGGGGCATGACCCAGAACCCTAGGCACTTTTTAGGGGCATTTATTGGGTTTTAGGGCTTCAGAATGGTGTTTTTTGATTAGCGAAGATCGGGTCCCATTGATTTCAATGGGGTTCTGGAATCCGGACCCGAACTTTCGGGAAGTTCGGGTGTTCTGGTCGAACCAAACTTTTCAAAAGTTCGATCATCCCTAATTGTTATCCTCCAGATTAAAGTTTGAAGACACCCAGCCTTACCTTTGCTTGAAATCTGCGTAGCTAATCCTGTTAGGAAATCCCTTCCTGCAAATTCGGATTCCCTCAAGCACACCGTTACATCTCAGCTGATGAAGTACGAGATGATGGTCCATAGCACCTGACAGGCACACAGTGACAAACAATCTATAGAAGCAGTGCATTTTGGGACTGGTCTTGGCATCTCTAGCACACAGACACACACGGCATACCTGGTGTTTTAGTCTCATTAGGGATAAGGCACCTTACAAAATGGGGATGAGTGCTCCTCAGGTTAGACATCAGTTTGTTGAGGTTCTCCTGCAAATTTGAAAAAGGCTTTATCTCCAGCAATCACTCTACAATTTGTTTTTCCTTCTAAATCTCTAGAGGAAACCCCAAATTTACACATTAAGCCTACCCCCCCCTCCTCCTTTTGATTGATTCACAATCATTATTTATTTTAAGCTTAAAGCGGAGTTCCGGCCACAGAATCCTTTTTTTTTTTTTAATGTCCCCTAAACAGTGACCCTTCGACCTCTATACATCCGCTAATCCTGTTTCATACATTGTAATAATATGTTTGCAAGCATGAAATCTTACTTTATAAAAATTATTGTGAGCGCCGCCATCTTTGTCCTGGAAACGCCGAGTCAGTTGTGGGGAAATGTCTGCCCTGCTTCCTGGTTGTAGTGGGCGGAGGCCGGTGAATCCAGCGCGAAATCTCGCGCATGTCCAGTACTATGCGATCGGCATAGTGTTTGTTTCCATAGGGACCGCAGCGTCCGCACTGTGCTCCGCCTAACAGGAAATGACGCTCCCAGGACGTATTGCGGGACAGGAAGTGACGGCGCGGCCCGCGCGGCCGAGGAAGGAGGAAGTGGATGGTAAGGTGAGTATATTATGCTCTCTAATAAGGTAAGTTAAAAAAAAAAAAAAAAAGGCCGGGAATATCCAATTATTGCTCAGGTAAGGATAAGGAAGCGAATGCCATAAAATCTACAGGCATGATTTTGTGGCCGCAACTCTGCTTTAAACTGTACAAAGCTGCACACACATCCGAATTCTTGGCTTTTTATCCAAATTGGCCGGTGTGCGGAGATTTCCTCTAATTCCTTTATGAAAAAAAACATTGTCTTTTACGTTTTCATAAGAGGATCAGATCAGATTACCCTGAAAAGCGCTGACACAGTCTGAAAAGATGATCCCTTCTTCTTTGCTCCTTTCTTGGTTCCCTCGCCTAGAAGAGACAAATGTGTAACATTTACTAAGAATGGTTTTCTAAAAATAAAACAATTCCAGTGTTTTTTGGACCTTAGGACTCCATCCTATATAGGAACAGCAATGTATAAGGGCTCTTTCACACAGTATCTCCGTCGGACGGACTCCGTTTTTCTCAGCGGGGGATTGATCCGCAGATCCTCCTCTGAGCAGGAGAATGACAGCTGTCATCCGTACTGTGTGCGGAGATACAGCTGTCAGAGCCCCATACATCTCTATGGGGGAATCGGATGAGAATGGACCATCGGTCCGTTCTCATCCGATCCCATCCGATCCGATCTGCTGGACGGATGGAAAATAGGGTCCAGATTTGACGGATCGGATCGAATGTCAGCTGACATGTCTCCGCTGACATCCGATGCCCCATAGGGAAGCATGGGGGGACCGGTTCAGATCTGCTAAAAAAACGTACAGGCAGATCTGAACGGTCCGCCTGTGTGAAAGAGCCCTAATATAGGTGAACATATTTTACAAACATATTGGGGTTGATTTACTAAAACTGGAGAGTGCCAAATCTTGTGCAGCTGTGAATGGTAGCCAATCAGCTTCTAACGTCAGCTTGTTCAATTAACCACTTAAGCCCCGGAGGATTGGCTGCTCAAAGACCAGGCCTTATTTTGCGATTCGGCACTGCGTGACTTTAACGGACAATTGCGTGGTCGTGCGACGATGTATCTAAATGAAATTGACGACCTTTTTCCCCATAAACAGAGCTTTCTTATGGTGGTATTTGATCACCTGTGCGATTTTTACTTTTTGCGCTATAAACAAAAAAAGAGCGACAATTTTGAAAAAAATTAAATTTTTCAAATTTTTTACATGAAATTCTCAAAAAAAAAAAAATGTAAAAATCAAACATTTTTTAACATTTTAGGCCAATTTTTTTTCTGCTACATATTTTTGGTAAAAAAAATCGCAAGAAGCGTATTTTGATCGGTTTGCGCAAAAGTTATTGCGTTTACTAACTACGGGAAAAAATTATGTAATTTTTATTGTTTTTTTTTTTAACTAGTAATGGCGGCGATCTGCGATTTTTTTTGCGGGACTGCGACATTGCGGCGGACAGATCGGACCCTTGACTGACATTTTTGACACTTTTGGGGGTACCAGTGACATTACTACAGTAATCAGTGCTATAAATATGCACTGTTACTGTAAAATTGGCACTGGCAGGGAAGGGGTTAACTTTATTGGTGAGCAGGGGGTTAAGTGTGTCCCTAGGGGTGTGATTCTAACTATCAGGGGGCGTGGCTTGTTAGATCATCAGGCAGACATACGATCCTACATAGCAGGATCTCATAGCCTCAGTGATGATCTAAGGGAGAATGACGGACGGCTGTGTTTACATCAGCCGTCTGTCTTTCTCCCTCTCCTGCGGGAGATCGCGAGTGGCTGGCAGACATCGGAAGCCGCCGGTCACACGCGCGGGGATGTCAGTGAACGAGCGGGGGGGAGCGCGCCTTGCCGGTGGGACGCGCTCGCCCCCTACAGGCTCGTGGGCGAGTGACGTACCCATACGTCACTTTGCCCAGGAGAGGCTGACTGCCGCAGCATATAGTCATGCGGCAGTCAGCAAGTGGTTAAAGTATAAATCACACCTGGGTGCTCTGGAATCACGGGTAGAATCGGGGCGATTCTGCTCTTGGTTTCAGAATCGCAGCAAAACGTGGGACATGTTTGCAATAGCACCGCAATCTTTGCATCATTTTGGGGCGATAAATCACGCTGCAAATGCAACGCGCGAAGCTTGTTGATCAAAAAAGAGCAGGGGCTTCTTTTCGACTACAGCGTCACACGTTACGATTTGTTTCAATTGCAGCGTGATTTATTGTGCGACAACCACAGCAAAATCGCACTGCGATTAGGGTGCCATTAACCACTTTACCACCGGAGGATTTTGCTGTCTTACGTCCAGGCCACTTTTTGCGATTCGGCGCTGTGCGACTTTAACTGACAATTGCGCGGTCGTGCGACGCCGTACCAAAACAAAATTTACGTCCTTTTTTTCCCACAAACAGAGCTTTCTTTTGGTGGTATTTGATCACCTGTGCGATTTTTACTTTTTGCGCTATAAACAAAAAAAAAGCATTTATTTTGAAAAATAACAATATTTTTAACATTTTTTTATATGAAATTCCCCCCCCCCCCCCCCCAAAAAAATGTAAAAATCTAAATTTTTTTAAATTTTTGGTCAATTTGTTTTCTGCTACCTATGTTTGGTAAAAAAAAATCACAATAGGCGTATTTTGATTGGTTTGCGCAAAAGTTATTGCGTTTACTAACTAAGGGAATGAAATGATTTCTGTCATTTTTGTTGTTGTTTTTTTTTTTAACGAGTAATGGCGGCGATCTGCGATTTTTTTTTGCAGGACTGCGACATTGCGGCGGACAGATCGGACCCTTGACTGACATTTTTGACACTTTTTGGGGTACCAGTGACATTACTGCAGTAATCAGTGCTATAAATATGCACTGTTACTGTAAAAATGACACTGGCAGGGAAGGGGTTAATTTTATTGGAGAGGGAGGGGTTAATGTATGCCTGGTGCTTACTGACATGTGTGGGGGGAGGGGACTGAGTGACACAGGGACAGATCGCAGGTTCACCTATGCTGAACACTGCAATCTGTCACTGTCTGTCATTTAGGAGATCCGCCCGCTCTGTTTACACAAGGGAGCGGATCTCCAAACTCGATTCCCCGACGATTGGGGAAGAGCAGCGGCGATCACCGCCACTCCTCCCCTGGCCCGACTCCCGCTGTGACTGAAAACAGGGGAAGGAGTCCAGCGACAATAACGAGCCACTTTGCCGCAGTACAGTCAACGTGATTGGTCGGCAAGTGGTTAAGTAATGGCATTAAAAACACGTCCCGTTTTTCCCCTGATTCTGCCCTCAATTCCGGAACACCCAGGTGTGAATGTAGCCTGAAGGCAAAACTTTTTTTTTTTGGGGGGGCTTTGGATAGAGTGGAGAGGGTTTGGAACACCTGTCAGTATTTATTGCTTCCTGTGCCACACTGTTAAGTAGATTCATCAGATGAGGGGAAAAAATCTGGCAGGGGTTATTATAACCCCTTCCTTACTCTATGCAAAATGAAAAAAGAAAAACATTTTGCTTATCGTTCTACTTTATGCTTTAAGCAAAAAAAAAAAAAACCTGGAAGCCAATGGTTTTTATGCACAGCTGCCCCAGATTTTGCACTTTCCAGTTTCAGTAAATCTCCCCCATTGTGTTCCTGATCCTCAAGAGTGTCCTTCACCAACGGAAGTAATACCCCGTACACACGCGTCGATAGTTCGCCGTGAATTTTCGGCCAACGTCCGATCGGCCGATTTTCGGCTTGTTAGTATGATGCTTTCGACAACCGACTCCGACTTTTCGGCCGAATAAAATCTGGTGTGCAAGCTATAAAATTTTTGTTGGCCGTCAACACAACGGCCGATTTCCCATCAGTCAGTACAGATTTCGGCAGACAAAAATCTGATGAGCAAGACTGGGCATGCTCAGAGAAGAAAAAACACACGGAAAGTAAACCAGCACATGATATCACTTCTGAAGTTGATTTTTGTTGGCCGAGAAAATTTGTGTGCAGTCTAGGCACATTCCAACAAAACACAACTCTGGACAAAAGACGGCCGATTGGTCGGCCGATAATCGTTGTGTGTGTACGAAGCATAAGTTTAGTTCAGTAGACAGCAACTAAAGGAGAAGTTCCCACTCACGAGGTTTTACAGTACCTGGCTCAGCTCTTGTCATCAAAGCCTCATACTCTCCTATAAATGGATAAGTATCCTCCACCCAAAACTCGCTCATTGCTTTGTGCACTGGTCCAAATCATTTGGTGGGGGGGGGGGGGGGGGAATATGGCGTGGGGTGTTATTTTTCAGGGGTTGGGCTTGACCCCTTAGTTCCAGGGAAGGGAACCCTTAAGGCGTCAGCATACTAAGACATTTTGGACAATTTCATGCTCCCAAATTTGTGGGAACAGTTTGGAGATGGCCCCTTCCTGTTCCAACATCACCAGTGCACAAAGCAAGGTTAATAAAGACATGTATGAGCAAGTTCATGGTGGGGTAACTTGTTTGGCCTGCACAGAGTCCTAAACTCAACCCAATACAGTAGAGCACCTTTGGGATAAATTAGAGTGGAGACTGCGAGCCAGGCCGTCTTGACCACATCAGTGCCTGACCTCCCCAAGTGCGCTTATGGAAGAATGGTCAAACATTTCCATAGACACACTCTTAAACTTTGCGGACCGCCTTCCCAGAAATGCTAAAGCTGTTTTATCTGCAAAGGGTGGGCCAACTCAATATTGAACCCATTGGACTAAGGCTGGGATGCCATTAAAGTTCATGTGCGTATTAAGGCAGGTGTCCCAATACTTTTGACAATATTGTGTATGTCAGGTGATGGGCCATGAAAGCTATTATCTATATTTGGGAAACAAAACCTAAGCACTCTTTAGATAAATGGAGCAGGTGGCTCTGGGAACTTGGAACTATATTCGAATGCAAGTGGAGCCCAAAGGTTTACCTTAAGGCTTATGTGATATTTGTTTCCAATGCATTGAGGAAGTGTGATAGGTCTGCGGTTCATATTTTGCACTGGGCCACAGAGACATATATTGAGATAAAGAATTATTTTCCAAGTATGCATTACTTTCTGTCATGTCAATATAATTGGCCTCCTGTAGATAGCACCGCCATTGAGAGTTACCGAGTGACCAGAATAACAGCCACAGCTATAGTAAAAACAACAGTGGTACCCAATTAAACATTTACCTGCGTCAACTGCAGGATAGGTGGCATACAGATTGGACAAAATCTTCATGGACGATTTCTGGTAGAGTCCCACCACAGTTTCATTCAGAGGGTCCTTGTTCTTCTCCAGCCAACCCTTGATGTTGTAGTCCACCGTCCCAGCATAGTGGATGAGGGAGAAGTGAGCCTCGGCTTTTCCTTTGGCCACTTTTGGCTTCTGGAAATTGCTGGACTTGCCCAGATGTTGGTCATGCAACTTGTTTTTAAAGGAAGTGTCAGTCGCCTTGGGAAACATGCACTCCTCTTCCAGGATGGAGAAGATGCCCATTGGCTAGTTGAGGAAATCAGCATTAACATTTTTCTAAGGATGTAGTCATTGGATAATAATAATAGCCACCTACCTAGGTGAATATACTTACCTTCTCAATAAGCTCAATGCAGGCTGCCAAGTCCATGCCAAAGTCAATGAATTCCCACTCAATTCCTTCCTTCTTGTATTCCTCTTGTTCAAGTACAAACATGTGGTGGTTGAAGAACTGCTGTAGCTTCTCATTAGTGAAGTTGATACAAAGCTGTTCCAAGCTGTTGAACTAAATGAAATTATATATCTTAATGATATTGAGTCTGTGAATCTGAAAAACTTTATGTATAGCGGTATATATTACATTTTACGGCCTGTGACAGCGTACCGTGACTTCTGGATTGTCACCAAAATACCATTGCTAAGTATGTCTGGAGGCTTCCTTCAGATGTGCAAATGTACCAAATCCACAAATACCCTGAAACTAGATAACACCCTCTTCCCGCACACTGTGTTATTTTGATCGGCAGGTCACCCTCCCTGGCAATCAGGGCTGGTAATCTGGTTTATATAAATTTTGTGTGGGTATAAAATAGGACCTCTATCTGAAATAAAATGATTCTGTATTTTCTAAATAAAAGTGTGAAATATCCTTACAAAGAGGGAACTTATAGGGAATGAGTTCCTCCGTTCACAGAGTGAAAAAAGAGTTAACCTAAAAATGGTTAGGGTCAAGTACTAGTAATGGTAAACATATGGCAATATATAGGATAACTAGTGCTTAGAAGAATGGTATTGTCAAAGTGACAGGCATAGATTCCCGAGGGGAGGAATATCTAGGGATTTAAAGATATGAGAGGCATGAATGAGTATATTCATAAAGGGTACAGCGCTGGTAGACAAGTCCCACTCTTCAAAGGGAGTCAGGTGATATATGGAGAAGCAGAAACAGATGGAATTTGTGAAAAGATCCAAACAGAACCACCACCAACACCAAACATACTGCCTCTTACCCCAAGGTGTGGAACCCCTAATACGGGGGGTGTGGACACCCCCTGATGACGTCATCACTGATGAAACGCGTAGAGAAGAGACCGGAAGTGTGACATCATCGCACACCCGGACATAGCAGACATCTTTTTGGTTGGAAACAATTGGTTTCCAAGTTACAAATGTTATTTGTCATCCGACCAAATGTGAGTTTCTATAGGCAAGGCATATAGTGTCCCACCTCCTACAGGCGGGGCAAAGAGAGTCCCATCTCTCATAGGCAGGGCATAGAGTGTTCAACTTTCTTTGGGCAGCATATAGAGTGCAGGTTATATAGGGTATATAGTGTTTCACCTTCTGTAAGTAGGGCATAAATGGTTCCACCTCTTATAGGCAGAGTATAGAATTTCCTATCTCCCAAAGGCAAGGCATAGGGTGTACTACCACCTATAGACAGGGCTCAGGGTATCCCATCCATTATAGGCAGGATATAGAGTGTCCCACCTTCTTAAGGCAGGAGCCAGGGCATAGAGTGCCCTACCTCCTAATGGAAGGGTGTGTAGAGTTTCCCCTCCTAAATGTACAGTATAAGGGTTCCACCTTTTATAAACAGGTCATATAGTGTCCCACCACCTATAAGCAGGGCATTACCCAGAAGTCTGTTGCCCCCCCCCCCCCGCACATTAATAGAAAATACATGTATATAATAAAGTACTAAATAGATAAGCAGTTGTTTGTTTTGATACCAACCTCAAATATTTCAAATCCGGCAATATCCAGCACACCAATGAAATGCTGTCTGGGGAGTTTGGTATCGAGTTGCTGGTTGATACGGGTCACCATCCACAAGAACAGCTTCTCATAGATGGACTTGGCAAGTGCATTTACATTTTGGTGCACCTGGATACAAAAAAGGTTTAATGCTGGTGTGGTCACCAGTAACAAGGGAGACAGATGAAGATGGTACCAACTCTGTATGGTAAAACCTACCTGCTCTGGAGTCTGCCCCTTAGTTACATACTCATTCCCCACCTTCACCCGAGGGAAGCAGAGCGCCTTCAGCAAGTCCGAAGAATTCAACCCCATGAGGTACGCCGTTTTATCGGCCACTGGAATACAGAGCTGTCTCTTTAAAAGCCATTCCCGAGAAGCAGTGAAAAAAATGATAGTCAATCACATTCAGATTTCCTTTGTGGCATTGGAATGTTTATGACATTGGGTGTGCCATATTACAAATCAGGCGCATTGAATAACCACCAAAAAAATCGTTTTCTAAGGTTACAAAAACTTTACTACCTCCCAATGACTGCGTAGAAGATCATACAGAGTGGATAGATAGATAGATAGATAGATAGATAGATAGATAGATAGATAGATAGATAGATAGATAGATGGATAGATGGATAGATGGATAGATGGATAGATGGATAGATGGATAGATGGATAGATGGATAGATGGATAGATGGATAGATGGATAGATGGATAGATGGATAGATGGATAGATAGATAGATAGATAGATAGATAGATAGATAGATAGATAGATAGATAGATAGATAGATAGATAGAGTTACTTGCGAAAGTATTTGGCCCCCTTGAACTTTGCGACCTTTTGCCACATTTCAGGCTTCAAACATAAAGATATAAAACTGTAATTTTTTGTGAAGAATCAACAAGTGGGACACAATCATGAAGTGGAACGAAATTTATTGGATATTTCAAATATTGTTAACAAATAAAAAACTAAAAAATTGGGCGTGCAAAATTATTCAGCCCCTTTACTTTCAGTGCAGCAAACTCTCCAGAAGTTCAGTGAGGATCTCTGAATGATCCAATGTTGACCTAAATGAATAATGATGATAAATAGAATCCACCTGTGTGTAATCAAGTCTCCTTATAAATGCACCTGCACTATGATAGTCTCAAAGGTCCGTTTAAAGCGCAGAGAGCATCATGAAGAACAAGGAACACACCAGGCAGGTCCGAGATACTGTTGTGGAGAAGTTTAAAGCTGGATTTGGATACAAAAAGATTTCCCAAGCTTTAAACATCCCAAGGAGCACTGTGCAAGCGATAATATTGAAATGGAAGGAGTATCAGACCACTGCAAATCTAAGAAGACCTGGCCGTCCCTCTAAACTTTCAGCTCATACAAGGAGAAGACTGATCAGAGATGCAGCCAAGAGGCCCATGATCACTCTGGATGAACTGCAGAGATCTACAGCTGAGGTGGGAGACTCTGTCCATAGGACAACAATCAGTCGTATACTGTACAAATCTGGCCTTTATGGAAGAGTGGCAAGAAGAAAGCCATTTCTTAAAGATATCCATAAAAAGTGTTCTTTAAAGTTTGCCACAAGCCACCTGGGAGACACCAAACATGTGGAAGAAGGTGCTCTGGTCAGATGAAACCAAAATCGAACTTTTTGGCAACAATGCAAAACGTTATGTTTGGCGTAAAAGCAACACAGCTCATCACCCTGAACACACCATCCCCACTGTCAAACATGGTGGTGGCAGCATCATGGTTTGGGCCTGCTTTTCTTCAGCAGGGACAGGGAAGATGGTTAAAATTGATGGGAAGATGGATGGAGCCAAATACAGGACCATTCTGGAAGAAAACCTGATGGAGTCTGCAAAAGACCTGAGACTGGGACGGAGATTTGTCTTCCAACAAGACAATGATGCAAAACATAAAGCAAAATCTACAATGGAATGGTTCACAAATAAACATATCCAGGTGTTAGAATGGCCAAGTCAAAGTCCAGACCTGAATCCAATTGAGAATCTGTGGAAAGAACTGAAAACTGCTGTTCACAAAAACTCTCCATCCAACCTCACTGAGCTCGAGCTGTTTTGCAAGGAGGAATGGGCAAAAATTTCAGTCTCTCGATGTGCAAAACTGATAGAGACATACCCCAAGCGACTTACAGCTGTAATCCCAGCAAAAGGTGGCGCTACAAAGTATTAACTTAAGGGGGCTGAATAATTTTGCACGCCCAATTTTTCAGTTTTTTATTTGTTAAAAAAGTTTGAAATATCCAATAAATTTCGTTCCACGTCATGATTGTGTCCCACTTGTTGTTGATTCTTCACAAAAAATTACAGTTTTATATCTTTATGTTTGAAGCCTGAAATGTGGCAAAAGGTTGCAAAGTTCAAGGGGGCCGAATACTTTCGCAAGGCACTGTAGATAGATAGATAGATAGATAGATAGATAGATAGATAGATAGATAGATAGATAGATAGA
Source organism: Pelophylax lessonae (assembly GCF_965119305.1). Taxonomy (NCBI): domain Eukaryota; kingdom Metazoa; phylum Chordata; class Amphibia; order Anura; family Ranidae; genus Pelophylax; species Pelophylax lessonae. The sequence goes on along the minus strand of NC_138778.1, from coordinate 10,072,011 downwards.
TAGATAGATAGATAGATAGATAGATAGATAGATAGATAGATAGATAGATAGATAGATAGATAGATAGATAGATAGATAGATAGATAGATAGATAGATAGATAGATAGATAGATAGATAGATAGATAGATAGATAGATAGACTAACCTTCTGTCCCATCAGGCTCGGCCTGCTCTTCCCGTGGCTTTAGCTTGAATTTCATATTACCATAATGCATAACGGCACCGGTTAACTTGTAGATTCCTAACTTCTCCTCAGGAGTGAAGCCCAGGATATCAACAGCACTCTACAATTCCACATACAGAAAATAAATAAAGCTGGGTGCTGGAAATCTGACCCATGATTAATATTAGACCCATTTCTTGGTCTTCTTACATCTGTGGCCATCAGCTCCTCAGTGTCATCAATGCTCGCCACAGAAATCTCACCCTGACTGATGTACGGAAAGTCATACGGGTTCGTTGTGATCAACAGCATGTCTGAAATTGTAAACAAATACACAAATTTTATTCCAATAATGAATAGCAGACCTTTTTTTTCAGTAATTGACAGTTGTGATAACATTTTAATCGTTCTACACAAACATGGAAATGCCATTTCCTTCATGTGTACGCAGTAATGGCACGGTATAATTTTGGCTATGGACGGTTGCTTTCTCCACCATCATTCAGCGTTCCCGTCGTCTACTCACCGATCAGTTCCGGCTTTTTGTTAGACAGGATCTGGTAGAAGATGTGATAACTTCTCTCTGCCTGGAGCTGAAAGGTGACCCTGGACTTTTCCAACAGATCTGTAGTAAGAAAGAGGTTTGGATGCTACAGCTTTCCCACATGTTACTGTTTTCAAATCACTTACTATTTGTATATTGCTGCCAGACCAAGAGATACTTACACGTTTCGATATCTGCAGAAGCCAGTTTTCCAGTGGTGCCAAAGTGAATACGGATGAATTTGCCCTGTTTGATGACACAATACATCCACACATTAGTCATGAAAGCGGCCATGTGCTCCCAGAGTGGAGACACTCAAATTTAAAAGTGTTAGGACTGCAGATAAAACAGGGTGCCGTGTCGTGGCTCTGCAGCTTACACATGCGTTTGCAAATGCGTGTCAACTAAACGCCTGTTCTTTATTTATATCATGAGACAGGTCTACTTGGTTGGTGGCAGACTGGAGGGTGAGCACATCAGACTGGGGGCTGGCTTGCTTCCATGCACCTGTTTTAATCCTTTTCAACTTGTTTTTTCCGATACAGGGATGGAGACACTGGGCATACCTGCTGGTGTCTCATTTAAAGTCCCACATAGCCCACATTGTCTATGTAACAAGGGATGGAGGCACCTTGCCTACAGGCTGGTGCTTCATTTAAAGTCCCACCGTGCGATTTTCGTGTGTTTTTGGTGGATGCAGTCTAATTTGACCCCAGTTTTTTCACATACAGGGATGGAGACCATAGCATGACCTGCTTGTCTCATGAAAAGTCCCAAATATTTTATGAAATTAGGGATGGAGGCACTGTGCTATACAGGCAAATTGTCTTATATAAAGTCCCAATCTGTGTTTTACACTGCATCCACCAAGGGGTTGGAGGTGTATGCTTCTCAGCTGGTCGTTTTCAGTTTGTACCATCTTAAGAACATTGCTATTAGAGTTTTGAGATACTAGACCAGTCATGGATGGAGGTGAGTTGGGGGAAGTTTGGGCTGCTCCCTCTCACCTGCCTCCTATCCATCCATTAGCAGCCATGTGCTCCCAGAGTTGAGACACTCAAATTTAAAAGTGTTAGGACTGCAGATAAAACAGGGTGCCGTGTAGTGGCTCTGCATCTTACACATGCTTTTGCAAATGCGTGTCAACTAAATCCCTGTTCTTTATTTATATCATGAGACAGGTCTACTTGGTTGGTGGCAGACTGGAGGGTGAGCACATCAGACTGGGGGCTGGCTGGCTTCCATGCACCTCTTTTAATCCTTTTCAATTTGTTTTTTCCGATACAGGGATGGAGATGCTGGGCATACCTGCTGGTGTCTCACTTAAAGTCCCACATAGCCCACATTGTCTATGAAAGCAGCATATGTATCCCTCCCCCCAAAAAAACCCAATTTATACATTTCAGGTGGCAGAAGTGGGCCAAGGGCAATGATCGTTGGTATTCTAAGAGTGTTTAAGAGTTTGGAGACAACATTTCAGTTCTGTTACAAAATTAGGGTTCTCACAAGCATAAGATGGTCATCATCCAGTCTAGCAAAGCCCTAAACCATTCCCTCACCATATCTTAACAGAATCCAATACCTATCAATAACATTATTCTAACGTCTAACCAAAAAGCAACTCAGACGATACCCCAAACCATAACCCAGCTCGATCCTTAACCATGACCCCAACCCAGTCTCCAGCAATAACCCTTACCCCACTTCTAAACATAACCTAACCCAACCCCCCTAACCTAACTCAATGCCTCAATATAACTCAATGTAATGCCTAACCATAACCTTAGAAAAAAAGGGCCACCGCCTCCACCTATAACTGGCCTTCACAGCAAGGAGCACATGGAAGGGCACCGCATGTAAAAAAAAAAAACAAGGAAAATTCCGAGCTCAACTTTCCAGCCAAACTAACAAAATTAAGCTGTCTAACAATTGGTTAGACAGGTTAAGTTGGTTGGTTGCAGGCTGGCTGGCAAGTTGAGCTGTAAATGTTTCTTAGTTTTATTTTACATGTGTTGCCCTTTCATGTGCTCCTTACTGCAAATGCCAGTTATAGGTGGGGGGCAGTGGCCATTTGTTTGCACTGTTGGAATACTGGTGAGGGGACGCACTGAACAGCTTTGCTGTCATTGTGCTATATGCTGGGTGTCCAGCGCGCTTCTGTGCCTTTAAGGAGGGGTGGGCTATTTCCAGGCTCACCTGCCTTCTGCCTATCTATTACAATGCATGTGCTTCTACTATGGAGTTTCTAAAAAATGTATAGAGTTAGGACTGCAGATAATACTGGGGTGCCTTGTGACGGCTTCTGCAGCTTACGCCTGTATTTGGGAATGTGTGCAAGCTAAATCCCTGTTTTTAATGCAAATTGTTAGACAGGTTAACTCGGTTGAGCTGGGAATTTTCTTTGGTTTTGTTTTACTAACCATAACCTTACCCAAATTCCATACCCAACCCAACACCAAATTATAAGCCTAACCCAATTCAGTGCCTAGTCACATTTCAGAATTCTAGCCATAACCCTAAGTCAACCCCTAACCATAACCCTAACCAACCCAGCCACTAGCCACAACCTAGCCTAATCTGTAAGTTAACCATAACCCATAACACTATCATATCTTATGCCCTAACCATAGTTCCAACCCAACCTCTAGCCATAACCCTAAACCAGTCTCTATCCTTAACCTTAACCCTAACCCAATAAAAACTCTCACCACAACCCTTATCCAACCTTTAATTATAACCCTAACCCAACTCCTAAATATAACCCTAGCCCTAACTCCAAACCGCCTAACTATAACCCTAATCAACCCCTACCCATAGCCCTGACCAAACCCTAACTAAAACCATAACCTGAACCCAAAGCAACCCCTAACCATAGCCCTAACCCAATTCCTAACCATAACCTAAACTCAACCCCTAATTATAACCCTAACTCAAACTCTAACCTTAACCCAAACCAACCAATAATCCAAACCTAATTTGCAGACTAACCCTAGCCCTAATTTGTGAGTTAATGCTAACCGATAATTATAAACCTTTACGTTTTCCCTAATAAATGCAGTCTGATCCCTGGGGGTCATTAGGGATGATCAAACGGTTCGGGTCGACCATCGGTTCGACCCGAACATTGGCTGTTCGAAATTCGGCCGAATTCCGAACTTTTTGCGGTAAAAGTTCGGAATTCGGCAACCAGAACCGCCCAAAATGCAATGGGACAGGAACTGGACTTTAAAAGCCCGTGATTGGACCAGAAACATCAGTAAAAGCCAATTGAGGGGGTAGGAGAATGCTAGGAATGTGATTGGAGTGACTAGGGGGTCCAGAGGCCAATCAGTAGTGAATACGCCCCCCAGTATATAACATAGCCCCGCCAAATCTCTAGCACTGTAAAAGGGATATGGGAAAGGGATATGCAGTGTAGTTAGGGTACTATATACCACTATAGTTAGATTCAATAATCTAGTTTCTGTAGGGAAAGTGTTAAGTGTCAGGGTGACCGTAGTGTAGTTTAGGGTGAACTGACTCTGACTGCTATGCCAGGGTGACCAAACTCTTCCATGTCAGGGTGACCGCCAGAGAAAAAAGATCATTTGTCTTAGAATTGCAGTAGTGCAGGGATGGGGCTCCGCTCCTTTCACACCTGGGCGTTTTTGTTTCAGGCGTTTATTGGGCATTCTTTGGAGGCAGGCATAACATCTGAACTTCTGTATAGGGGTAGCTATATACACACACACACACACACATATATATATATATATATATATATATATATATATATATACATATATACATATATACACATACACACATATAGGTGTGAAAAAAGCGGGAACCCCATCCCTGCGCTACTGAAATTATGTCAGTAGCGCAGGGATGGGGTTCTGCTCCTTTCACACCTATATGTGTGTATGTATATATATATGTGTGTGTGTGTATATATACCCCTATACAGAAGTTCAGATGTCATGCCTGCCTCCAAAGACGCCCAAAAAATGCCCAATAAACGCCTGCAACAAAAACACGTGAAAGGAGCGGAACCCCATCCCTGTGCTACTAAAAATTCTAAGAAAAATTATCTTTTTTTTCTGGTTCTGGACATGCTACAGAGTTGAAACTTCACAGGTACACTTTTTAGACCCGGCAGACACTAAATCCAAAGAAATCTCTTTTTTTTTTTTTTCAATAATTTTTTCAATAATTGGCTCTCTATCAAAAATGACAATTTTTAAGAGCTTCTTTTTGTGTGATTAATAGTCCCTGGGGCATGACCCAGAACCCTAGGCACGTTTTAGGGGCATTTATTGGGTTTTAGGGCTTCAAAATGGTGTTTTTTGATTCAATGGGGTTCTGGTTTCCGGACCCGAACTTTCGGGAAGTTCGGGTGTTCTGGCCGAACCGAACTTTTCAAAAGTTCGATCATCCCTAGGGGTCATGAGCTAACTGAGGTGCTTACAAGTCATTGAGTTCTTCACACTACTGTGCACCCCCTTCCATTTGTATTCTGCCCATTTTCTGTATACTGAGATAACAAAACACACGGACATACTATAGGTGTGTGCAAACATCTGAAACATCTGAAGCTCATAGCTTGCCATTGAGGTAAGCCTTCCAGGGAAAGCAACCCAGAACACCGACCCAGAGCGTCAAAGCAAGATGAACATTTGCAGCTTCATATAAAGAAGACATGAAACTCACAAAACGGGATGAATTATCATTCCTGATAGTCTTAGCATTGCCGAAGGCCTCCAGCAGAGGGTTGGCCTGAAGGATTTGGTCCTCTAGAGTGCCCTACACAGAAAAAAAATAATTAGATTAGGGGAATAAGTCGTCTTTAAAAATGGGCCCATCTTCCATATTTAATTCACAGGGTGTTTGTCCGATCCTTTTAAAAAATGTTAGAAACCTGAATTTAGCATCAAATCCCACTGGAGTGCATGGGGGTTGGTTGCGAATCTTGAATACTAAATTCAGCATATTTTTAAGGCTAATATGACACAATTTAAAAGGGAGAGACAAGGCAGGTTATATCTTGAAATAATCATTACATTGTATTAATTGAGAGACAATAGGCGAAAAAAATTTGAGTGGCAGAAGACCAGAACACCGGAATAGGCTGCAAACTTTAAGGAACAAAGCAGAATTTACTTTACAGCGAACAATAAAAAAAGTCAAGAAGTGGAAACATTGTGTGGCACCTGTACAGTGCTGAAGCACTGTAATAGGCCAGGAGAGGTGGCTGGTAATAGTGCCAGGTATCACTTTTCTTGGTCCAGGTGACAAATAAAATGTAAGCCTTTAGCATCAGCCAACATCGTGTGACATTAACATGCCCCCTATCCTTGCCGGCTCTGTTTGCTCCAGGAAGGACGCGGGACGCCACGGACCTCCTATCAGCCTCTTGGAAAGCCATGTCTATGCGCTTTTACCTGCTTCGTTTGTAACTGATATTTTAAATAAAGCCTTTTATATTATTTACTGGATTACGCTATGTGTCTCCACCCTTCTATCCTTTTCAAACGCCATTGGTACCTAACCTTGCTGGGTGTCTGAATGAATCTTTGAGGATTATTTATCTGGGAGGTGATCCATGCCAGCCTGTGACCCTGGTTTCAGTGATATGCTTTACGTTCTTGGGGCCACTTCATTAGTTTGAATGGCCATGGATTTATGGTAAGCAGCCTCCTTACCCCTTTTGCACTTGGGTGTCCCCTCCTGTTTCCTGCTGCTTTTATGAGAGAAGGAATCTTTGGATCATCTTATGTTTGCTGGGACTTGTGCCAGAGGACAGATGCAGCATCAGACCAATGCTGCATCCACCTAGGTAAGTATAAATTCGGGGAAAACACCAAACCCATACTTCTCTTTTAATGACAATCCAGGTGACCAAGTTCAAAGGTCAGGCAGTGTAATATGCTGAATGAAGTTAAGAAAGATCTGCTGCTCCAGGTGAGATAAGTGAATCTGATGGAAACTCCACAGTGCTAGCCCCGGCTCGTCTCCGTGAACAATGTCAAGATAAGAAGAAATGGCCGCACATCGCTGGAGTTCCAAATGCATTTATTGGGATTTTCAATGTGGCATGACGCGTTTCACATCGTAAAACTGTGCTTAATCATGATTATAATGATTCAGCACAGTTGTACTGTGTGAAACGCGTCTACCTGGACTGGTTGGTATTTTGTCGTGCCACTTTGGAAAAACTCCAGAGGGGTGCAGCAATTTCTTCTTATCTTGACAGTGCAATTTGCTTACAAATATATTGTTCTGGAAAATGTAAGCATTAATCCATCAGAACTGCTCATTTTAAACCTGCTGGATCCAACGCTAACCCAAACACATCCCTAGTCTTTATCCATCAATCCTTAAATTTTGTTGTCAGTTTTGATGCAAACAGTAATTGGCAGACCTGTCATAAATGTGGTTCTATGGTAGGATCCATACATTGTATATACATTGTAAAACCTGTATACAGTACCTTCATCGCACCTGTGGATTCCTTCTTTTTCACGTCACCCACCGCTGCAATTGTTGCAAAGTACTGGATGACGCGTTTTGTATTAACCGTCTTCCCAGCACCGGATTCTCCACTGCCAAACAGAACAACATTGTATTAACCACTTAAGCCCCGGAGGATTTGGCTGCTAAACGACCAGGGGGTATTTTGCGATTCGGCACTGTGTGACTTTAATGGACAAGTGCGCGGTCGTGCGACGCTGTACCTAAACGAATTTGGCGTCCTTTTTTTCCCACAAACAGAGCTTTCTTTTGGCGGTATTTGATCACCTGTGCGATTTTTTGATCACGCGCTATAAACAAAAAAAGAGCGTAAATTTTGCAAAAATAGCAATATTTTTCCCTTTTTTTTATATGAAATTCCCCCAAAAAAAATGTAAAAATCAAAATTTTTTAACATTTTCGGCCAATTTGTTTTATGCTACCTATGTTTGGTAAAAAAAATCGCAAAAAGCGTATTTTGATTGGTTTGCGCAAAAGTTATTGCGTTTACTAACAAAGGGAAAGATTTTTGTCATTTTTGTTGTTTTTTTTTTAACGCGTAATGGCGGCGATCTGCGATGTTTTTTGCGGTACTGCGACATTGCGGCGGACAGATCGGACCCTTGACTGACATTTTTGACACTTTTGGGGTTACCAGTGACATTTCTACAGTAATCAGTGCTATATATATGCACTGTTACTGTAAAAATACACTGGTAGTGAAGGGGTTAACTTTATTTGAGAGGGAGGGGCTGTGTGTGTCCCTAGGGGCGTGATTCTAACTGTGATTGGCTGTGGCTTCAACTGTATGCAGAGTGATCAACGGATCTACATAGTAGATCCATATGATCATCTCTCATACAGAGGGGAGAATGACAGGCAGCTTGTTTACACAAGCTGCCTGACTTTCTCCCTCTCCCCCGCCGATCGCAGAGTGGCCGGCGGACATCGGGTCCGCCGGTCACACGCGCGGGGGGGGTCCGTGACCACGCGAGAGTGGGAGCGCGCCTCCGGCGGCGCGCGCTCGCTCCCTAGACCCTCACAAGCTAGTGACGTAGCCCTACGTCACTTTGCCTGTGAGGGGCTGACCGCCGATGTAGATAGTCGTGCGGCGGTCGGCAAGTGGTTAAGGTATAGAGAAAACCTACAGCTTTACCTATTCATGACCAGGGCTATCCTTTGTGACCACTGTTCATCTGCCAGAAGGCTTTAGATATTGTTTATAAAATGAACATTTTCTACTTAATAATTAGTAAATTACAGAATTAGTGAAAGGTTATGATAATCTTATATTATACTTAATAAGTAATAGATACGCACGTGATGAGGATAGACTGGTTCTCACGATCTGGAGGACAAAATAGAAGGACAGATCTGTTATAATGTAACAATATTATTCCATCAGAGATATCTATATAATGTAACAACACATCAGACATATCTATATAATGTAACCATACATCAGACATATATATATAATGTAACAATACATTAGAGATATCTATATAATGTAATAACACATCAGACATACAGCATCTCACAAAAGTGAGTACACCTCTCACATTTCTGTAAATATTTTATTCTATCTTTTCATGTGACAACACTGAAGAAATGACACTTTGCTACAATGTAAAGTAGTGAGTGTACAGCTTGTATAACAGTGTAAATTTGCTGTCCCCTCAAAATAACTCAACACACAGCCATTAATGTCTAAACCACTGTTTGCAGGCTTTCTTGTGCATCATCTTTAGAAGAGGCTTCCTTCTGGAATGATAGCCATGCAGAACAATTTGATGCAGTGTGCGGCGTATGGTCTGAGCACTGACAGGCTGACCCCCCACCCCTTCAACCTCTGCAGCAATGTTCCCTACTCTTCTAAATACGAAAACAAAAAGTTTTGGCTAAACCTATATGTCAACAGTCACTCACTTCACTTTTGCTTTTATGAGTTCCCGGGACTGCACATCTGCTCCTCCCATTATAAGGGGTTCTCCCCATCCCTGTACTGAGATCCCGGGTCTGTACACCAGCTGTGCCCATTATGTGGGGTTTCCACCATCCCTGTACTGGGCTCCTGGGTCTGTACACCTACTGTGCCCATTATTCGGAGTTCTCCCCATCCCTGTGCTGCGTTCATGGGTCTTTACACCTGCTGTGCCCATTATGAGGGGTTAATTTTGTTTATTGAAAAATCTTACAAACAACAACTTATATACAATAAAACCATAATAAATAAATTAATAAATAACATATTTACAAAATAATTAAATATAACTATACAAAACCAAAAACCAAACAAGAACATAATAAATAAACCGAATAGCGCACAGCATAAACCCTACGAGAGAGCCGGACTAAGGAACATCACCGTCACCATGCATGTAGCCTTTTATCAAAAATATATTTTATCTGAAAATCTAGGGGAGTGAAGCAAGGACAGAAAGAAAAGCCGCACACCCCGAGATCAACAGGCAGCAGCTACAGAGTCCTGATATTCCTCCACGCCTTTATCCAGGCCTCCTGCTGCCACCTGTCTTTCTCAAGACCCCGAATCTTCCCAACCTCACCCAGAATGTTCTGCACCACCACCTCAACAGGGAGGATTTTACTCCGTAAGGATACCTGGCACCGTGCACTCCACGTGAAATAACGGACTACTACACTAACTAAAAAAAGTGTTTCCAAATCATAATCCCGGCGAGTCTGGAATGCCCCATACACCCACTCTGCATAACTCATATGGGGGAGGAAGGGTACACTCAGAGCCCTCCCTACCCTCTTGTACACCTCTATATTAAAAGGGCACTGAAGCAAAAAATGATCCATGGACTCCACCGCACCTCCACACTCTACTCTCGGGCAGCCACGATCACTCACAGAGAGAAACTTCAGGTTGCCCTTCACATATAGTTTTCCATGGAAAGCGAGCCAAGCCTGATCCCTAAACTTCATTGGGATTCTCTCCAAATTAATCAAACGCAAACCCTCCCCCAAAACTAGGCTTGGGCAATCCCTTAAGGCCAGTGGTTCGCAAAAAGCAGAGCTCATGATCCGCTTCTCAAGAAGTTTCCTTGGAAGAGATCTGATCTCCCCTGCCGTTACTTGCCACTGCCGAAGTATTTTCAAACACGGGGTAACATAAGTCGGGAGCTTATCATGCTTGACCCTCAGGCTTTTCACTGGCCCACCATTTTCCCAGTTTCGCAGAAAGGGCCTAAACCAGGACTGGAAAATACCAACCCACCCAGGCGGTCTCTCTGCCAACATGTTACCAAGGTTGTACTTTACAAACATCAGAGAGAAAAAGACTACAGGGTTGATCATTCCTAGACCACCCTCCCGCCTAGGAAGATAAGTCACACTCCTTTTGACAAGGTTTATTCTGTTTCCCCATAACAGCTGGAAGAAACAACTATAGATCCTGGTATAGAGAGACACTGGCAAAATGCAGACAAAACTGACATACAGAAAAATTGGAATCAGGTAACCTTTGATCAGATCAACCTTTTCCCTTAAGGAAAACCGCCAACTTTTCCAGCTCGCCACCTTGGCATTGGCATTCTCCAGCCTGCTCACCCAATTTGCATGACCATAGTCACCTGGGCCAAATTCAATGCCTAGAACTCTAATTTTTTGTTGGGGCTCCGGGAAGTCATCCGGGAGAACAAAGCTCTCACCTTCCACGCCCATCCAGAAAGCTTCACACTTGTCCTGGTTGACCTTTGAACCTGATGCTTCCGCATACTGCCTTGTCACTGAGACCACCTCCTGCGCTTCCCCAGTCCCAGAGACAAAAACAGAAACGTCATCAGCATAAGCCACAACCTTCAAAGGAGGCTCACCAGCGATGCCCAAAGGTACCCCACACAATGGTCCACTCTCTAGCCTTCTAATGAAGGGGTCGATTGCAAACGCATATAGCAGAGGACTCAAAGGACACCCCTGACGCACACCTGAGCCAACCACAAAGGGCTGCCCAACCCAACCATTAACCAGAGGAAAGCTTTCAGCCCCTTTGTACAAAATCTTGAGCCAATCAATGAAACCCCCCTCCAGGCCATACTTGCCAAGAAGGAGCCATAGGTACTCATGATTAACCCTATCAAAGGCCTTAGCCTGATCCAATGTCAGCAGATATTTACCCCAACCAGCAGCCCTACAACGCTCCAAGGCCTCCCGGACAGCTAACACAGCTGAGAAAGTGCTTCTACCCTGGATTGCGCAGTGCTGGTGATGGGATAACAAATCGCCTGCCACTGATGATAATCGCCAGAAAAAAATCTTTGCCAGTATCTTTCTATCGACATTAAGAAGGCTAATGGGGCGCCAATTCTCAATCATCGAAGGATCTTTGCCCTTTGACAGAAGAACCACTGCAGATTGCCTCATGGAAGGAGGGAGAGAACCCTCATGCAAACAGCCATTAAAAACCTCCGCAAGGTGTGAAGCCAGGATCTTCTTAAAACATTTATAAAATTCGGCTGTCAAACCATCTGGCCCTGGCGTTTTCCTGATGGCTAGTTTATCAATAGCCTGGATCACCTCATCTGCAGTGATTTCATCTGTCAAATTCATCAAAGGAACAATATTTTCCAGACCTGGCGTAGAGTCCAAAAAACTCAACATCCCTGTCCGATCAAGGTTCTTTCCTCCCAGGAGATCAGCATAGTATGACCTGACGACCTCCAGGATCCCTGACCTAGACTTCGTCAGAGAGCCCGTACTGTCCTTCAGGCCATTGACCGTCTTAACTGCTACGCTCTGTTTACAATTCTGGTAAGGGTCAGGCGAATGGTATTTCCCATAGTCCCTTTCCTGAACCAAAGAGGCGTGCCGGTCATATTGATGGGTCCTCAGGAGGAGCTTCACCTCAGAGATCGCCCCAGAATCTCCTCCATTCGATACAAGGCGGTCAAGTTTCCTCCGCAAACGCTGGTAGGTGATATACTTATCTTGCTGTCTCTTTCTCCCTATGGCCTTGAAAAGCCTAACAGTCCGCTGTTTTATAAGCTCCCACCATTCTGACTTACTGTTGCAAAAGTCTAGGATAGTTACCTGTGCCTGAAAAAATTCCTCAAAGGATTGTCTTACTTCCTCGTCATCCAGGAGGGCCGAATTCAATCTCCAGATACCCCTCCCCCTAGGTGGCACGCCTGAGGCATTCAGAGTCAAATATAGAATACAGTGATCAGAAAACTCCACTGCCCGACAAACAGGTGCCGAAAAAGCAGAGTCCTCCTTTAAAAAAAACCTATCTATCCTACTCTGACTATTACCTCGCTGAAAAGTGAACCCCGTGCTGTCTGGGCAGCGCTTAATGTGCGCATCTACCAGACCTGCTTCCCTAACCATTGCATTCAGGAAAAGGCTGTCATAGCCCAGCTTATCTCTGAAACCTCTCCTGTCTTTAGGCCTAGTAATGGTGTTGAAGTCACCTCCAAAGATAACCTGCTGAGCCGTAAAAAGAAAAGGCTTAATCTTTGTAAAGAGGCATTTCCTGTCCCATTTTGTCTGGGGACCATAGATGTTAATCAGGCGCAGGTCCTGCCCCCTCACAGAGACATCCAAAATCATGCATCTCCCAATCTCTACCTCAATTACCCGTCGGCATGTTACCATACCAGAAAAAAGGACCGCAACCCCGCTGTAAGGCTCGGCCGCAAGAGACCAAAAGGAGGGACCACGCTTCCACTCCTTCTTTGCCAGATGTATATCAGCCAGATTACTGAGATGGGTCTCTTGCAAAAACAAAATGTCAGCATCAAACTCGCTGAGCAAAAATAAGGCCATATGACGAGCACTCACTGATTTTAAGCTGGCAACATTAATGGTTGCCACTTTTAACGGAGTGGGAACTGCCATTAGGATAATTGAGGCAGCCGTTTCTTAGCCTGACTACTCTCTCTTCCTGGAGAACCAGTGCGCTTCAATGCACCCTGGGACTCATCATCCATAGAAGACGCCGTACTCAACGAGTCCCATTCATCGTCATCATCTGACAGGACCCCAAACTTATTTTTCAAGGGCAAAACCTTAGGACTTTGGGCAACTGAACACCTTTTTTTTTTTCTTTTGCCCTTCTTCCTTTTCTCCTCCAACCATTCCACATCATCCTTGGACAAACTGCAAATTACAGTCTCCCCACTCTTAGCCTCCCCTTCACCCCCACTCTCCCTTACCTTATCTGCCACCAGGCCAGCCTCTTCACCATTTTCCCCACTCCTCTGCATCCCCTGGTCCCCAATAGAAGCCCTGAAATGTCGAGGGGGTGGGACTGGCACTGCACTTGATGCCCCTGCATCAGCACCTCTTGCGGCCTCTGCAATTTTGGAGGACATAGACACAGAAGGATTGGACACATTCTCGGTAACTGATACATGCAAACGCACAGACTGGGGCACCACAGATTTGGAAGACACTGACACACTGGGAATTGGCACAGACTGGGAAATCACAGACTGGGAAGACACAGGCACACTAGGCAAACGCACAGACTGGGAAGACACAGGCACACTAGGCAAACGCACAGACTGGGAAGACACATGCACACTGGGCATTGGCACAGACTCAGAGGGAATCGCAGGCACCCTAGCTGCTGAGCTCTGAGCATCCTCCATGTCCAGGCGGAAGAACTCTCTCATGAGCTCAGGCTGGTTATGCATTGCCTCTGGACACTGGCTATAAGGATGCCCAACCGAATTGCACAAGTTGCACCTTATAATGTTGCAATCCTTTGCCAAATGCCCTAAATCCTGACACAGAGAGCATTTCATCACTGGACAGGAGGACGCAAAGTGCCCTTTATCCCCACATTTATTACACAGTTTTGGCTGGCCTGGATAAAAGATGGTCAGCCTGTCCCTTCCCAGGAAAGCTGAGGATGGCAGATGCTGGATGACATTATCAATAACCCTCAGTTTTAGCTGCACAGACCATCCCCCCGTCCATATTCCTCGGTCATCCATAATTTTGTGTAAGGGGCTCAGGATGTCTCCATATCTCCTCAGCCATACAGATAAATCCCCTTGTGGAATGGACTCATTGCGCACAAGAATCGTCACCATTTTAATAAGTGGCTGACGTGACACAACTTTGGGGATGAGCCCTCTCCAGTCCGGCAGGCTCCTACACACATGCTCATATTTCTCCCAAAATATGTCCAAAGACTCCGGACGGATAAAGGACAAATCATACTCATAGGAGCCGGTCGGACTGATCAGGGCGAAGATATCTTCGGGTCTAAACCCCATCTGCAGAATCTTATCAACCACAGCTCTCCTATATGGGGGAATACCTTCGCCTTCCCATCTGAGCTGAACCACATTCCTCCTTTTAAATAGTGAGGAAGATAAACCATTTCCATGCTCCCCCCTACCAGATCCTGTAGCAGCACCAGCATAGGTTTTCCTCCCAGACATACCAGTAATTACAGCATTGTCCTTAGACACAACCACACCTGCTGACAAGGAGCCTGAATCAACCCTTGCAGTCTTTGGAGCAGCAGAGACAAGACCCACCCCCTCCCCCTTCTCTAAGCACTCAGCTGCTTTCCTGGGTTCAATCACAGTTTTTTTTACTGCAGAATCCCCAACAGTTGTAGCACTACTGCTCCCAGCATCTCCTGCACCATTTTCAGGAACAACAGCTTTATCTGGGTCAGGAAAAGCCTTTGCAATGTCCGTGGTGCTCCTCTCTGCAGACACTTCAACCAAAAGCTCAAAGTTATTTTCAGTTTTCCCACCAATCGCATTTAAAGTTTTTTTAGCAGGTGCATCAGGTTGCACTGCATGCTGCAGATTGTCTATGGGTGTGGGCTGACAGCCCATAGCACTACAACCCTCAGCAAGCACATTGTCATTAAAGTTCACATCACCACCTTGCACACACACTGTACCTGCTTGCTGTGTTGTTACCTCTGCAGTGTCATGGCTGATGGTGGGATCAAACTTCCTCCTGGTTGTTGCAGGCTTCATGGTGAATGTTCCTCTCTCCACAGGTCTCTCTTTCATAGGGCGAGGAACGGTATCCATCTCCTCATCTGAGGAATCCGCAGAAAAATGTAACTTTCTTCCATCCAGAGGGGTTTCCAGCTCAGCGATGAACTCCAACATGCCAGTACCCCCCTCAACCTCCTGCTCAGATGTTCCACATTGCTGCTGCAGAGGGAGGGAGACAGAGGCCTCCGCCATTGGGGGCTCAGCAGATGTCTGAGGTGTTGAAGAGCTGGGCTCATCCTCCGGGCCCACTTTCTCACTCTCTGCTGACTCTGTCGGTACCTGCATCTCTTCACTGGCTGGGTCACTCTCCATGCTGGAAACGGTTCCTCTCCTCATACGGCTGAAACGTTCCTCATTCCTGTATTTTTCCTTAAAAGCTCCGCTACTTTCCTTCAGAGAGCTCACCAACTCTTTCTGCTTCCTCAAAGCTTGCTCCAAGTCCTTTAATTCAGGCCTCAGAGCCGGTCTCTTCTTACTGTACAGTTTGGCACAATACAACTTTTTCTTTTTAAATTCAGTTTTTAAAGCTGCCAATTTCTCCTCCTCTTTCTCAATCCTTGTCAGCTTGTCCACAATCCTCCGTCTAAAGGTAGATAGGGATTCACCCCTCCTTGGGCCGAGCTCCATGTCTTCCATAGGCTGAGGCCTAGTCTCAGGCCTATCCAGGGGGCCCCCGCCGGGGTCCTCCCCAGGATCCAGCATCCCTCCTGGGGCAGAGAAACAACTCTAGCCCCTGGCTTCTGGAAGCACACGAGCTAAGGAATCAGCAACCTCACACCTCGCTGTCAGGGAGTGGAATGGCAGTTTCCCACCATCCCTGTGCTGAGTTCCTGGGTCTGTACACCTGCTGTGCCCATTATGACGGGTTCCCACCATCCCTGTGCTGGGTTCCCGGGTCCGTACTGAGTTCCCAGGTCTGTAATAAGTTCCCAGGTCTGTACACCTGCTGTGCCCATTATGAGGGGTTCCCACCATTCCTGTGCTAAGTTCCCGGGTCTGTACACCGGCTGTGCCCATTATGAGGGGTTCCCACCATCCCTGTGCTGAGTTCCCGGGTCTTTACACCTGCTGTGCCCATTATGAGGGGTTCCCACCATCCCTGTGCTGAGCTCCCGGGTCTGTACCCCCGCTGTGCCCATTATGAGGGGTTCCCTCCATCCCTGTGCTGAGTTCCTAGGTCTGTACACCCGCTGTGCCCATTATGAGGGGTTCCCACCATCCCTGTGCTGAGTTCCCGGGTCTGTACACCTGCTGTGCCCATTATGAGGGGTTCCCACCATCCCTGTGCTGAGTTCCCTGGTCTGTACACCTGCTGTGCCCAATATGAGGGGTTTACACCATCCCTGTGCTGAGTTCCTGGGCCTATACACCTGCTGTGCCCATTATATGGGGTTCCCAACATCCCTGTACTGAGTTCCTGGGTATGTACACCAGCTATGACCATTATGTGGGGTTCCCACCATCCCTGTGCTGAGTTCCCGGGTCTGTATACCTTCTGTGCCCATTATGAGGGGTTCCCACCATCCCTGTGCTGAGTTCCTGGGTCTGTACACCTTCTGTGCCCATTATGAGGGGTTCCCTCCATCCCTGTGCTGAGTCCCTGGGTCTGTACACCTGCTTTGCCCATTATGAGGGGTTCCCCCCATCCCTGAGCTGAGTTCCTGGGTCTGTACACCTGCTGTGTCCATTATGAGGGGTTCCCACCATCCCTGTGCTGAGTTCCCGGGTCTGTACACCTGCTGTGTCCATTATGAGGGGTTCCCACCATTCCCTGTGCTGAGTTCCCGGGTCTGTACAAGCAAGTTCTTTGCTCTGCCCACCTACTGTGCCCATGATGATGGGTTCCCACCATTCTTGTGCTGTGTGCTTTTTTTTCTAACTTAAATTTCTGCTTCTATCTGCATTTCAACTCACCAGTCAGCATGAACTGATAGGCGTTGTCAGAGATGGTGAAGATGTGTGGTGGGGCCTCCTGGCGCTTCTTGCCACGATAGGCATTAACCACCTCAGGGTTGTACACGGGCAGCCACTTGTAGGGGTTAACGGTAACACAGAACAGACCAGAATATGTCTGAAATAACAAATTTTTTATATTTGTCAATTGCATCTGTGAGTTGAGAATGTCCGAGAGGGATTTAAATTGGATCCTTTAAATGACTTAAAGTGGAAATAAACCTTCGATTTAATGGCTTGATAGTTTGGTTGAGAGCACAAGCAACAGTGACAGTTATCAATCATGGCATGCCTTAAATATACCTGTCATGGGAAACTGTTAAATCAGTGATTTTAGTTCTGCTTTAGGTACTCAGGTAGATTCAATAAAAGTGCTCATGTGCTGAAGGTTTGAAGATCTTCCAGCTCCTGAGTTGGCTTCACCAGATCCGACTCACATGGCCTACAAATGTAACCATACTGTCAGAGTCTGCTGACGTATAAAAGTGGACCTGTCAGTAGCTTTGCAAGTTTGCATAAATAAATTCAGGACATGTCACAATATACAGCAAGAGCCATCCTTGAGCTCCAGTTAGGAACTTTGCCTATGCTGAGATGATGTCATCAGTCTGTTGCAGGCAGGAGGAGGCATTTCCTAAGTCTCCCCTCCACCAGTGATCAGGCTGCAGCGTTAGTAGCAAGTCCCAATGTGAGAATCTGCAGCAGAAGATGATCTGTGTGAGGCATTTTTTAACACAGTCAAGAACCAGAGGCGTAACTAGAACCTTCAGGGCCCCGATGCAAGAAACCATGAAGGGCCCCCTGAACCCCTGGCCGGGGCCCTTCCCTTCAAGCCTGGGGCTCTTCCCACTGATCCTGGGGCCCTTTACTCTCATTGCGGGACCCTTTCACAAGTTCTGCAGTGGGCTCCCTTCCTGCCATCTTGGGTCCTCCCCATGGTGGTGGAATGCCAGGTGTGACCTTTGCGATCCTGGAAGTTCACCCACTGGTGTCAGTAGTTTTTATTTTTTGGTATTTTAATTGTATTATTTTTTATCATTTTATTTTATTTTTTCCAATGTCACTGACTATGACTCTGTCCATTCAGAAAAGGAAGGAGCTGGTAAATTACATATTTACTGATCCTTTCCTGGTTCTTTATTGTGACATCCTATCTATCCAGGTGTACAGGGGAGCCACACAGGCCCCCTGGAGCATGGGGCCCAGTTGCAATTGCAACCCCTGTAGTTACGCCCCTGCCAAGAACTGCACAGGCACCAGGATTTACAAGACTGTGTCATCTCTGGGTTGGCATCTCAGCCCAGGAAGTAGATGGTGACCCTAGATGATGCCTGAACAAAATTATTATGGAACACAATTTTTTATATATTTGTATAAGTTATTAATTCCTCCATATAAGAGTTTTATAATAATATATTCACTGGAAAGATATTTTTCTAGGTTTTAATGGTAATAAAATGTATTACTTGAAGTTTTCTGGTGCATATACACTGTCAGCCACTAGGTGGCGCTTGACGTGTATACCGTATATATATAAAGAAGCCTCCTCTTGAGTCCCACTACAGCTCGAGAAAGGAGCGCGCTGTTTTGGCTTAGGCCATACAGCACATGCTCCGAAACGCGTCGCATTATTGTGATGTCACTGGCGCATCTGCGGCCCAAGGTGCGGTTCACTCCTCTCTCTCGCCCTTACTCCCCAGAAGCTGGCCTATCCACAGAGAAAGTGGAGAGAAAGCATCTTATCCATCTACCGGAAGAACCAAGACCTGCTGCCCAGGACTCACCAAGGGACTCTGGTATCATCTTTATTCAGGCTTTTGATCATGCATGGAAATGTGAGTTTTCAAGCACCTATATGTCTTAATAAATTTTGTATGGTCTACACTCTGTTTTCTCTCTTTCAATGCATCCATCTTTCTGGGGAAAAAAAGCAGATGAAGGCATTGTCGGGGAAAGTACTGTGATCTCAGTCAGTGGTAATACATACAGTGCCTTGCGAAAGTATTCGGCCCCCTTGAACTTTTCCACCTTTTGCCACATTTCAGGCTTCAAACATAAAGATATAAAACTGTAATTTTTTTTAAGAAGCAACAAGTGGGACACAATCATGAAGTGGAACGAAATTTATTGGATATTTCAAACTTTTTTAACAAATAAAAAACTGAAAAATTGGGCATGCAAAATTATTCAGCCCCCTTAAGTTAATACTTTGTAGCACCACCTTTTGCTGCGATTACAGCTGTAAGTCGCTTGGGGTATGTCTCTTTCAGTTTTTCACATCGAGAGACTGAAATTTTTGCCCATTCCTCCTTGCAAAACAGCTCAAGCTCAGTGAGGTTGGATGGAGAGCGTTTGTGAACAGCAGTTTTCAGTTCTTTCCACAGATTCTCAATTGGATTCAGGTCTGGACTTTGACTTGGCCATTCTAACACCTGGATATGTTTATTTGTGAACCATTCCATTGTAGATTTTGCTTTATGTTTTGCATCATTGTCTTGTTGGAAGACAAATCTCCGTCCCAGTCTCAGGTCTTTTGCAGACTCCATCAGGTTTTCTTCCAGAATGGTCCTGTATTTGGCTCCATCCATCTTCCCATCAATTTTACCCATCTTCCCTGTCCCAGTTGAAGAAAAGCAGGCCCAAACTATGACGCTGCCACCACCATGTTTGACAGTGGGGATGGTGTGTTCAGGGTGATGAGCTGTGTTGCTTTTACGCCAAACATAACGTTTTGCATTGTTGCCAAAAAGTTTTAGTTTATCTGACCAGAGCCCCTTCTTCCACATGTTTGGTGTCTCCCAGGTGGCTTGTGGCAAACTTTAAACAACACTTTTTATGGATATCTTTAAGAAATGGCTTTCTTCTTGCCACTCTTCCATAAAGGGCAGATTTGTGCAGTATACGACTGATTGTTGTCCTATGGACAGAGTCTCCCACCTCAGCTGTAGATCTCTGCAGTTCATCCAGAGTGATCATGGGCCTCTTGGCTGCATCTCTGATCAGTCTTCTCCTTGTATGAGCTGAAAGTTTAGAGGGACGGCCAGGTCTTCGTAGATTTGCAGTGGTCTGATACTCCTTCCATTTCAATATTATCGCTTGCACAGCGCTCCTTGGGATGTTTAAAGCTTGGGAAATCTTTTTGTATCCAAATCCAGCTTTAAACTTCTCCACAACAGTATCTCGGACCTGCCTGGTGTGTTCCTTGTTCTTCATGATGCTCTCTGCGCTTTAAACGGACCTCTGAGACTATCACAGTGCAGGTGTATTTATACGGAGACTTGATTACACACAGGTGGATTCTATTTATCATCATTAGTCATTTAGGTCAACATTGGATCATTCAGAGATCCTCACTGAACTTCTGGAGAGAGTTTGCTGCACTGAAAGTAAAGGGGCTGAATAATTTTGCACGCCCAATTTTTCAGTTTTTTATTTGTTAACAAAGTTTGAAATATCCAATAAATTTCATTCCACTTCATGATTGTGTCCCACTTGTTGTTGATTCTTCACAAAAAATTACAGTTTTATATCTTTATGTTTGAAGCCTGAAATGTGGCAAAAGGTCGCAAAGTTCAAGAGGGCCGAATATTTTCGCAAGGCACTGTATCTGTATATGTGTCACATTACTTAGGGGGCTTTTTTTTTTTTTAAATGTCACTGGACGAATGTCACAAACATTCACCCACCTGTCATAAATTATCCCTGTATTTTGTCTAATTCAATTAATTTATATGATTGTCCATTCCATCTAGGGGCCATAATGCGGTGTCAGTAAATCAGGAAAATACTGCATTATGGCCAATAGATGGAGCCAACAATTATAAGAAATAAATATAGTAGGCACATTTCAGTCATTATTTGTGACGGCCGGCCAGGGTCCACTTTAATGAGTTGCAGCAAGCAGCCATTAGACGTAGCGAGCGGATAACGTGATCTCACCGTCATCTACAGTCAGATCTGAGATGTTGGATTTATATGTGTCAGCCAGGTGATATTTGGGATGGTTACTTCATTTTTTCACATTTTCTATATACAGAGATACACAGAGTTTTCATGACCACATGAGAATGCTGGCTGTCTGACAAGAAACGGTAGGTGGGAACTTACATAGATCATCCAAGCTTTATATCGATCCTTCAGATTGTACAATACAGCCGGCTCGTTCAGGTGAGTCAACATCGCCATGTCCTCAATCTTATCGAACTTGGGAGGATTCATTGGGAACACATTTTCTGGTTTTACTGTGACCGTCTGATGTATAAAAAAAGAAAGGAGAGAGAGAAATAGGGGGGATGGGGGAAAGAGAAAAGGGGGGGGGAAGAGAGAGTGATGAAGGGAAAAGGAGAGAGAGAGAGAGAGGGAGAGTGGGGGGAGTGAAAGGAGATAAAGAGAAAGGGAGGGCAAGGGAGAGAGAGGAATGAGGAGTGAGGGAGAGAGGAAGGGAGGGCGAGGGAGAGAAACGGAGGGCAGGGGTAGAGATAAAGGCAGGGTAAGGGTTAGAGAGAAAGTAAGGGAGGGCAAGGGACGGACAGGAGGGGCGAGGGAGAAAGGGGAAGGGAGGACAAGGGAGAGTGAAGAGGAGAGAGTGATGGAGAGTGAGAAAGGGAGGGTGAGAGAGAGCAATAAAGGATAGGCAGGGGGAGAGAGAAGAAGGGAGAACAAGTGAGAGAGAGGATGGGAGGACAAGGGAGAGACAGGACAAGGGAGAGAGAGAACAGGAGGCAAGGGAGAGACAATAAGGGAGGACAAGGGAAAGAGAGGAAAAGCGGGCGAGGGAGAGAAAGGAAGGGAGCGCAGGGGGAGAGAGGAAGGGAGGACCAGGGAGAGAGAGCATGAGAGGACGAGAGAGAGAGAAAGAGAAAGAGAAAGGGAGGGCAAGGGAAAGATAGGAAGAGAGGACAAGGGAGAGAGAGAAAGGGATGGCAAGGGAGAGACAATAAGGGAGGACAAGGGAAAGAGAGGAAAAGCGGGCAAGGGAGAAAGAGGAAGGGAAGGACAAAGGAAAGAGAGGAAGGGAGGACAAGGGAGAGAGAGAAAAAGAGAGTGAGGGGAGAAAGGAAATGAGGTTGAAGGAGGAGAGGATGGGAGGACAAGGGAAAGAGAGGGAGAGAGAGAGGAAGAGGACAAGGGGAAGAGAGGAAGGAGGACGAGGGGAGAGAGGAAGGGAGGGTGAGGGGAGAGAGAGGATGGGAGGACAAGGGAGAGAGAGAGGAAGAGGACAAGGGGAAGAGAGGAAGGAGGACAAGGGAGAGAGAGAAAAGGAGGACGAGGGGAAGAGAGGAAGGGAGGGTGAGGGGAGAGAGAGAATGGGAGGACAAGGGAGAGAGAGGAAGGCAGGGTGAGAGGAGAGAATAAGGGAGGGCAAGGGGAGAGAGGAAGGGAAGAAAGGATAGAGAGAGGAGGGGAGGGTGAGAAAGAAAGAGAAAGGGAGGGTGAGGGGAGAGAGAGAGTGTAATCATAGAGGGAAAGACAGCAGGGAAGGGAGAGAGAGAGGAAGAGGACAAGGGGAAGAGAGGAAGGGAGGACAAGAGAGAGAGAGGAAAGGAGGACGAGAGGAGAGAGGAAGGGAGGGTGAGGGGAGAGAGAGGAAGGGAAGACAAGAGAGAGAGGAGGAGAGGGTGAGAAAGAGTGAGGAAGGGAGGACAAGGGACAGAGAGGAAGGAAGAACAAGGGAGAAAGTGGAAGGGAGGGCAGGGGGTAGGTAGAAAAGCAGGGCAGGGAGTAGAGAGAAAGGGAGGACATGGGAAAGAGAAAAAGGGAGGGTGGATGGGAGAGTGATAGTGAAAGAGAGCAGGGAAGGGAGAGAGAGTGGGAAAGAGTGGGTGAGGAGGAGAGAAAAGGGGGGGGGGGAGGTGAGTGGGTAAGGGTTGAGTGAGAACAAGGGAAAAGAGAGAAGGGGGAGAAAAAAAAAGGAATGGATAGGAGGATAGAGAAAGGAAGGGTTGGGGAAGTAGGAGAGGGAGAGAGAGAGAGAGAGTGAGAGAGAGAGAGAGAGAGAGAGAGAGAGAGAGAGAGAGAGACAAAGAGGGAGAGTGGGAATTGAGGGAGAAAGGGAAGACGAGAGGATAAGGGGAGATAGAGAGAGGGTGTGGAAGAGAGAAAAGGGCGGGGGGGAGTGGGTAAGGGTAGAGTGGGAACAAGGGAAGGGAGAGAAGGGGGAGAAAAAAAAGGAATGGATAGGAGGATAGAGAAAGGAAGGGTTGCGGAAGTAGGAGAGAGAGAGAGAGAGAGAGACAAAGAGGGAGAGTGGGGATTGAGGGAGAAAGGGAAGACAAGAGGATAAGGGGAGATAGAGAGAGGGTGTGGGGAGGGGGAGGTTAAAATAGTGAGATAATACAAGACCTCTCCAAAATATTTGTAACAATTTGACTGTATAGTAGCAGAAAGAAAATAATAAAAGGAAGAGCTGGAGGACAGCAGGATAGACCAAGTTCTGCAAATATTACAATTAAACTGATATCAGATCTGATCATTCAGCTTGTCCTGCCCCCATAGAGCGCTTACTGGCATCAAGGTATTAAAAACCAATGCAACATTTATACCCCCCACTCCCAGTCATTCATATGAAATTATATTTCTTTTTAACTTTTAAGCCAAATAGACTTTTCAATAGGAAGCAAACAGATACATTTTTCTTCTGCAGACAGCTGGTCAGGATTTCCCAGAATCCTCCTCTGCACTGGTTGTGGTTAGCATCTGCCTCATGCAGCCTGAGGTCAGATGACATGCAGTCTGTGGTATAAGGTATGGCATCTCAGCCTTTCTCAAACTTTTTAGCCCAGAGGAACCCCTAAAATGGTTTATTAGGTCTTAGGGAGCCCTTACTAAAACCAATTCATCAGGGTCAGTGGGAAAAATGCCCCTTACATTGGTGGTACGTAGAAAAAATACAACCATTACAATGGCGGTCACAATACCCCCCCTTAACCACTTAAGCCCCGGAAGATTTTACCCCCTTCCTGACCAGGGGGTATTTTGCGATTCGGCACTGCATGACTTTAACGGACAATTGCGCGGTCGTGCGACGCTGTACCCAAATGAAATTGACGTCCTTTTTTTCCCACAAACAGAGCTTTCTTTTGGCGGTATTTGATCACCTGTTCAATTTTTTTGATCATGCGCTATAAACAAAAAAAATAGCGACAATTTTGCAAAAATAACAATATTTTTCACATTTTTTATATGAAATTCCCCAAAAAAATGTAAAAATCAAATTTTTTTAACATTTTAGGCCAATTTGTTTTCTGCTACATATGTTTGGTAAAAAAAAATTGTAAAAAGCGTATTTTGATTGGTTTGCACAAAAGTTATTGCGTTTACTAACTAAGGGAAAGATTTTTGTCATTTTTGTTGTTTTTTTTTAACGAGTAATGGCGGCGATCTGCGATTTTTTTTTTGCGGGACTGCGACATTGCGGCGGACAGATCGGACCCTTGACTGACATTTTTGACACTTTTGGGGGTACCAGTGACATTTCTACAGTAATCAGTGCTATACATATGCACTGTTACTGTAAAAATGACACTGGCAGGGAAGGGGTTAACTTTATTGGAGAAGGAGGGGTTAAGTGTGTCCCTAGGGGCATGCTTCTAACTGTGTAGGGGCGTGGCTTTTCATGTAACAGCAGAGATCTACGATCCTACATAGCAGGACCGTATGATCTCTGCTGTTACACAAGGGAGAGTGACAGGTGGCTTTGTTTACACTAGCCGCCTGCCTTTCTCCCTCTGTAACTGACGATCGCGAGTGACCGGCGGACATCGGGTCCGCCAGTCACACGCGGGGGGATCAGAGTGAGCGATCAGGGACGGGGGCGCAACTCCGGCGGCGTGTTCTCGCCCCCTATTGGCTCGCAGGTGAGTGACGTACCCATACGTCACTTTGCCTGCACGGGGCTGACCACCGCAGTATATGTACTTGCGGCGGTCGGCAAGCGGTTTTAAAGACTGCTAATATAGGATCATTGGTGTCATCATCATGCCATGCTGCTGGCTTTGCAAGTGGTGTTGACCCTGAAACTATGCAGGGATTATCAAGTGGGAGGTCAATCAGCCACAACTCAAGGAACTCCTTACAACCTCCGGAGGAACCCTAGTTGAGAACGGCTGCCATAGACAGTAAGGTATTTTTTCTTTTAACAGAAAAGGATGCTGTTGACCCTGAATATGCGCTGGGTTGTTCTGTAGTCTGTCTAAAATAGAAATAAATTTAGCAAAGTTGGTACTTCATAAAACTGTTCAGTACAGAAGACATTTCTATAATGAATCCTGGGTGACATACAGCATTAATGGCCTCTGGCATCACCTACCTTGCCTTCCTCAGTTTCCACAGTGGTTTTTCCAGCCTCAGTGCTTTTAATCTTTCCCTTGATGTACTCCACATTGGGGTCAGTAACAAAGCAGTAGGTCTTTGCATCGAAAGGCTGGTTCTGGGCCTCAATCCGCTCTTTTTCAGGCTTTCGGAGAAAAGGAGCCGCCACCCCATAGGCCTTCATCTCCTGGTCACTACTCATGGTGGCAGCTGGAAGGAGAGGGAGGGTGAGAAGGTTCTAAGACAGCATACAGAATGAGAACCCTAAGCGTCATTGAGTCATTGATCTAGGATCCTTAAGTGTGTCATTGTTCTGGACCACAAATGTCAGCATGTCATATGTCCCCCAAGTCTCAATGGCTCACTGTTCTAGGACCCCAAGGGTCAGTTTTTCTTTATTCTACCTGTGTTTCAGTGTGTCATTTTTCTGGACCCCAAGTGTCAGCGTGTATTTGTTCCACCAGCAAGTATCAGAGAGTCATTGTAATAGGACCCCCATATTTCAATGTGTCGTTGTTCTGAAACACCCAACTGTATGTTAGTGAGTACATACCTAAGTGCTATGTCATTATCAGCAGGGGCTGACTGGCAACTTTTGGCCCAGGGGGCAAGTACAAACCAGAGGCCCATGGTGCAGCCCCCCTCCCAATCTCTCTCTTCCTGGCCTCCTCCTAACCCCCATTCCTGCCTGAAGCTCCGCTCCAGGTACTCTCTACTGATCGAATCCAGGTTCCCCACCTGGGGCAGTTGGGGGGAGCTGGGACAACTCTGTCAGGGCTGGCTGGGGGGAGGAGAGTCTCCAATGGGGCATGGAACTGGCCTCTGCTCAGACACAGTTTACACCACCCATGCTGGGGGGTCTGCGTATTTTCCGTGTCTTCATCCCACACTCAGTAGGTCAGCGGTGGGGACTTCTTACTTCTCTTCATCAGGAATCCTTTAGTTATGTCTGTGGCAGAAGCAGTGCAGCCTTTTGGGGGGCATCAGAGCAGCCCAGGGGGCAATTGCCCCCCTGCCTCCTGGGCCAGTCCTCCCCTGATTATCAGGGACCTAATCCGGTGTCTGTAGATTGTATCATTTGTGTTCATTCTGAGACTGCCAAAGATCAGTTTGTCACTGTTCTGGGCCCACAAGTGTCAGTGTTATGCTGCTGGGACTCCCAGGTGTCAGTGTGTCATTGTCCTGGGATCCCACAATGTCAGTGTGTCATTGTTCTGTACCCCCCCTTAAGTGTCAGAGCGCCATTGTTCTGTAGCCCCCCAAGTGTTAGTGTGTCATTGTTCTGGACTCCAAAGTGTCATTGTTCTGGACTCCAAAGTATCATTGTTCTGGATCCCCCATGGACAGCATGCCATTGTTCATGGACTCCCTTTGTCAGTGTGTCAACTTTTTGGGACCCCCAAATGTCAGTGTCATTGTTCTGGGACCCCCAGGTATCAGCATATCATTGTGTTAGGACCTCCAAATGCCAGCGTGTCATTGTTTTGGATAACGAGGACTTCCTCCCAATTATTGATGAGTCATTGTTTTGGGATCCCAGAGTGTCCATGTTCTGGTCCGTGTCCATGTTCTGGAACAATGTTTTGACCCTCCGAAGTGTTTGTGTGTCATTGCTCTGGACCCCAAGTGGCAGTTTGTGATTGTCTCAGGACCCTCAAGACTCAGTGTGTAATGTTCTATGACCTCCAATGGTTAGTGTGTCATTGTTTTGGGATCCCCCCCAGTGTCAGCATGTCTATGTTCTTGTACCTCCAGTTGTCAGTATGTCATTGTTTTGGGATCCCCCCCCCCCAGTGTCTTTGTGTCATTGTTCTGGGATCCCCCCCCCCCCCCAGTGTGTCACTGATCTTTGACCCCCATGACTCAGTGTGTCAGTGTTCTCCAGCCTCCAACCCCCCAGTATCAGTTTATCATTATTCTCGGATGCCCAAGTCTCAATGTGTCTTTGTTCTCAAGGGGCAGGAGCATAAAAAGTTGCCCCCCCCCCATCACTATACAGAGAAAAACAGTCACCAAGTAGAGAGATGTGCATAATATACTCTAATTCCATCCTGCGCTGTCAGCATTGAGGGGTTCTTATGGCTTGCCAGTTTCATTGTGATGACACAATGATTAGACAGAAGACAGTTCTGAGGTCTTCATCATGTCTGCAGAATGTGAAGCACTCAGTTTATTGAGAACTTGTAAGACCCGAGTGCTATTTCAGTATCGGAGACCTAATCTGCTATCTGTACATTGCTAGCTGCCAATCCCATATCATCTGCGATCGTCCTGGGACTCCCAAGTATCAGCGTATGATTTTTCTTGGAGTTCCAAGTGTCAATGTGTCATTGTTAGGGGACCATGAAGTGTCAATGTGTCATTTTTCTGGAACCCCCAAGTGTCAATGTGTCATTATTTTGAACCCTAAATGTCAGTGGGTCATTGTTCTGGAACCCCCAAGTATCAGTGTATATGTGTTCTGGAACCCCCACGTCTCAATGTGTCATTGTTAGGGGACCATGAAGTGTCAATGTGGTATTGTTCTGGACCATCAAGTGTCAATGTGTCATTTTTCTCTAACCCCCAAGTGTCAGTGTGCCATTATTTTGAACCCTAAATGTCAGTGGGTCATTGTTCTGGAACCCCCAAGTATCAGTGTATATGCTTTCTGGAACCCCCACGTCTCAATGTGTCATTGTTTTGCTGACCTCCAGCTGTCAGTATGTAATTGTTCTGACATTCATAATGACATTCATTAGTATAATATGATCACAAACCCAACACACCAGGATAAAGCTGGCCATATGTGGGCTGAATGAAAAAAATAACAGAATTTCTCTATTAATGCAAAGAAAGTAGATGGAGGAATCTCCCTGCTGAGACATTGACGGTAGCTCTCGCTATTGTAAAAATACATTGATCAGTGGCAGCGATCAGGAAAAGTTTTCCAACTTGTCATCACAGGCATTAAAAAGCACTTACCTTAGTTATCCAATCAACGGCTAAGAAAGACAGATGGGACCCTGAGAAAGAAGAGAGGGAAAACTTCAGGATCTCACAGAAAGATAAAATGGGGGGGGGGGGTTGATCAAGAGAAAATCCCCTACCTGGACTCACCCCTTGTCCTTCTTTGTATTATCCTTTAAACCTAATCATGCTCCCCCCCCCCCCCCCCCACAATGGTGTCTCTATTGCATTGGCCATGCTAAAATTTATTTTGTTCTGCCAATAAAACGTATTCCATTTTAAGAGGAGAGAGATGGGGGTTGGGGTGGAAGATGAGCAACAGGGGGGGGGGGGGGGAGGAGAGGGGTGAGAGGAGAGAGCAGGGGAAGAAAAGAGAGAGAGAGGAGGAGAGAGACAGAAAGAAGTGGGGGGGGGGAGACAGGAGAGGAGGAGAAAGACAGAAAGAAGGAGGAACAGAGAGTGAAAGAGAGAGGGGGGAGAGAGAGAGGGGTGAGAGAAGAGAGAGACTATAGGAGAGAGACAGAAGAGGGGGGAGTGGAAAGGAGAAGAAAGACAGAAAGAAGGAGGAGGAAGAGAGAGTGAAAAAGAGAGGAGGAAGAGGGCAGAGAGATGAGGGGGGGGGGGATGAGAGAAGAGAGCAGGGGGAGAAAAGAGAGAGAGAGGAGGAGAGAGACAGAAAGAAGTGGGGGGAGAGAGAGGATAGGAGGAGAAAGACAAAAAGAAGGAGGAAGAGAGAGTGAAAGAGAGGGGGGAGAGAGAGAGGGAGAGAGAAGAGGGGGGAGAGAGAGAGGGAGAGAGAAGAGGGGGGAGAGAGGGGGAGGGATGAGAGAAGAGGGGGGAGAGAGAGAGGGAGAGAGAAGAGGGGGGAGAGAGGGGGAGGGATGAGAGAAGAGAGAGACTGGAGGAGAGAGACCAAAAGAAGAGGGTGAAGAGAGCGACAGAAAGAATGAGGATGAGAGAGTGAAAGAAAGAGGAGAAGGGGGAAGAGAAGAGGGAAAAGGGGGAGATAACACAACAGAGGGGTGGGAGAAGAGAGCAGGGGGCGAGAAGAGAGGTGACAGGAGGAGAGAGACAGAAGGAAGGGGAGGAAGAGAAGATAGACAGGAGGAAAGCAACAGAAAGAAGTTAGAATAGAGAGTGAAAGACAGAGGAGGAGGGGGGGGGATATAAGAGAGAGAGACAGGAGGAGAGCAACAGAGAAAAGGAGGGAAGAGAAGAGAAGAGAGAAGAGGAGGAGAGCCACAGAGAGGAGGGAGAGTGAAAGGAGCGGAGAAGAGAGAGGAGAGGGGTGAGAGAAGAAAACGGGAGGAGAAGAGAGAGACAGAAGGATAGAAAGAGGGGGGGGGTGAAGTGAGAGAGGATGAGAGACAGAATGGGGGGGGATAAGAGGAGAGAGAAGGGGGGGCAGAGAGGGGAGCGGGTTGTAGAGAGAGAGAGAGAACAGACAGAAATAAGGAGAAGAGAGGGGAAAGAAGGGGAAGGGGGAAAAGAGTCTAAAAGGAGAGGGGGAGAAGGGGAGAGCAGAGAGGGGAGAGCACGAGGGCGAGAGAGGAGAAGAGAAAGAAAAGGGGGAGAGCCAAAAAAAAAGGGAAGAGAGAGTGGAAGCATGGGTAGAGAGGGGGGAGAAGGTGAGAGAGAGAGGAGAGAAGGAGGATAGAGGAGGGAGACATAGAAAAAGAGGAGAAAGAGGGGAGAAGAGGGATAGAGGAGGGAGAGTTAGAAAGAAAGAGGAGAAAGCCAGGGGGAGAGAAAGTTAAGGGAGGAATGGGGGGGGGGGGGAGAAAGGAAGTAGATAGTGAGAAGAGGGGGGGGGGCGGGACAGAATGAGCAGAGAGGGCAAGAGAGAGAGGGCAGGTGGGGTATAGAGGAGATTAGAATATACAAACACTGACAGCTCAATTGGTGTTAGTGCTGAAAGGAGTTCTAGACAGTTAAGCAGGATATAACAAAAGTAACCAGCCTGCTGGCAGATCTTTGCACCCATCATTCCCATCAGTGATTGCTTCCTCCCTGAAGTTGGTGTCACACATATTGGTTCTATGAGGATCAGTCCATCTTGAAGTAAAGTTGGATATCTGGCAGTATATTCCCCCTTAGCTCAGGTCTAAGTTTCCCAAATTACTTACTGTATGGCGCAGTGCAGGCAGCCCCCAGGAACGGAGATAATGCGCTTTTATAATGGCCAACAATAATCCTTCGGTTGATCCCCCGTCTATAATTGGAATTGGATCCGGCTGCTCCCGGGTCTTTTTTTTTTTTTTTCTTTACAACTTAAATATAGCAGTGATGTCTTGTCTGTATTTTGTTTCCAGCTCGGGACTTGGCTGAGGTATAAGGATAAGGCTGGTCACCTCCTCCTCACATGAGATCTGGCTGCAGGACAGGTGGGCTCCATCTGCCCCCTCCTGAGATCCTAGAAATGCTGCTGGAGTACTACAACACCCAGCATGCACTAGTCAGATAACATCCATCTCCATAGGACCACATTATATAGAGGTGGGTGGCAGTGGCGGCTGGTGCTCAAAATTTTTGGGGGGGCGCAAAAAGAAAAATGTAAAAAGAAAAATGTAATAGGTATTGCTTCGCGGCAAAAAACGCGGTAAAAAAATTGCATGACTTTGAGGTCATGGTACAGGCATGGCACAGGTGATGGTATAGGCATGGCACAGGTGATGGTATAGGCATGGCACAGGTGATGGCATAGGCATGGCACAGGTGATGGCACAGGTGATGGCATAGGCATGGCACAGGTGATGGCATAGGCATGGCACAGGTGATGGCATAGGCATGGCACAGGTGATGGCACAGGTGATGGCATAGGCATGGCAAAAAATTTTGGGGGGGCGCAAAAAGAAAAATGTAAAAAGAAAAATGTAATAGGTATTGCTTCGCGGCAAAAAACGCGGTAAAAAAAATGCATGACTTTGAGGTCATGGTACAGGCATGGCACAGGTGATGGTATAGGCATGGCACATGTGATGGTATAGGCATGGCACAGGTGATGGTATAGGCATGGCACAGGTGATGGCATAGGCATGGCACAGGTGATGGCACAGGTGATGACATAGGCATGACACAGGTGATGGCATAGGCATGGCACAGGTGATGGCACAGGTGATGGCATAGGCATGGCAAAAAATTTTGGGGGGGGCAAAAAGAAAAATGAAAAATGAAAAATGTAATAGGTATTGCATGACTTTGAGGTCATGGTACAGGCATGGCACAGGTGATGGTATAGGCATGGCACATGTGATGGTATAGGCATGGCACAGGTGATGGCATAGGCATGGCACAGGTGATGGCATAGGCATGGCACAGGTGATGGCATAGGTGATGGTACAGGCATGGCACAGGTCGGCTTCAATCACTTACCTTCTGACGGCGGCGGGATGGCGGGATTCCGGGAACCGAGACGAGCAGCGCCGTGGACGTCCTCCTCTTCAGTCTTCTGTCTTCCGGTCCGGGCGGCGGGAAGGAGATCGGGCGGTGACGGTGCGTGACTGACGCACGCACCGCCCCCATTGTGAGTCAGCGATGTCCTGGATGATGATTGGTCCAGGCTGGAGACTGGACCAATTACAGCCAGGATATCACGAAGGTGGGGGTGGCTCAGCGCTTTTTCCTGCGCCCAGGTTACGCCCCCAGAAGGCAGCCAATCGGCGCCTCTTCTGGGTCGTAAACCCCACCCCCCCCCCCCCCCCCCATAGCCACCAGGCCAAGCGCATAGGCCTGTGAACACGATTTATTTTTTTTTTCAAAACTTTATTTGTTCTTTTTGTCATTTTTTTTTTCTATTTTTTTTTTCTTTTTTTTTTTAGGGGGGGGCGGCGCTCTGGCGCCCCCGATGCACGGGCCGCCACTGGTGGGTGGGGACAAAGAAAGTGGGTGACTAAGAAAGGGGGGAGTCCCTGCACCTATTCCCTGAGGACAAACCCCCCCCCCCCCCTGAATATACCTATTGTTTGTATCGTTATTACAATACACGCTTGATAATGTGTGAGAACACTTGCGCCAAAAAGGGAAGAAAAAATGTATACAGTAAACCCCCGTTATATCGCGGTTCCGTTTTTGCGGTCCCGGTATATTGCGTTTTTTTCTGTAATGTTATTTTACTAATTAAATCATTGATAATTAAATATTTTCGTGTTTTCCATTGCTCTTGCTCTGTCTCTCAGTATCTTTTAGGTGTTTAACCACTTAAGCCCCGGAAGATTTTACCCCCATTCCGACCAGGGGGTATTTTGCGATTCGGCACTGCGTGACTTTAACGGACAATTGCGCGGTCGTGCAACGCTGTACCTAAACGAATTTGGCGTCCTTTTTTTCCCACAAACAGAGCTTTCTTTTGGTGGTATTTGATCACCTGTGCGATTTTTTGATCACGCGCTATAAACAAAAAAAGAGCGTCAATTTTGCAAAAATAACAATATTTTTCACATTTTTTTATATGAAATTCCCCCCCAAAAAAATGTAAAAATCAAAATTTTTTAACATTTTCGGCCAATTTGTTTTATGCTACCTATGTTTGGTAAAAAAAATCGCAAAAAGCGTATTTTGATTGGTTTGCGCAAAAGTTATCGCGTTTACTAACAAAGGGAAAGATTTTTGTCATTTTTGTTGTTTTTTTTTTTAACGCGTAATGGCGGCGATCTGCGATTTTTTTTGCGGTACTGCAACATTGCGGCGGACAGATCGGACCCTTGACTGACATTTTTGACACTTTTGGGGTTACCAGTGACATTTCTACAGTAATCAGTGCTATATATATGCACTGTTACTGTAAAAATACACTGGTAGTGAAGGGGTTAACTTTATTTGGGAGGGAGGGGCTGTGTGTATCCCTAGGGGCGTGCTTTCTACTGTGATTGGCTGTGGCTTGAGCTGTAAGGACACTGATCAACGGATCTACATACTAGATCCATGTGATCAGTGTCTTTACAGCAAGGAGAATGACAGGTGGCTTGTTTACACAAGCTGCCTGACATTCTCCCTCTCCCCCGCCGATCGCCGAGTGGCCGGCGGACATCGGGTCCGCTGGTCACACGCGCGGGGGGGTCCGTGACCACGCGGGAGCGGGAGCGCGCCTCCGGCGGCGCGCGCTCGCTCCCTAGACCCTCACAAGCAAGCAATGTAGCCCTACGTTAGTTTGCCTGTGAGGGGCTGACCGCCGACGTAGATAGTCGTGCGGCGGTCGGCAAGTGGTTAAATGAGTTTCTATTATTTTAAAAGTGTGTTTAAAGACCTTAAAATGCTTTTAAAAGTACAGAGAAAGTTCTAAAAACATGCCTATAAAGTATTGGTGTATTTTATACCGCTATCATTTTTGAGACATACGCTGTTGGTAAAATGTATATTACATTCATTTCCATGCTTGATAAAGCAGATGCGCCCGAAACACGTCATCACGGCAACGCTCCCCCCGTGCGTTCCAGGCTGGCCCTTCCTGCTTCCATGTATGACACTTCTGCCCTGTGGTTCCGAGTCGCGGTGAGGTTGTGCGGGAGCGCTGGCGGGCCTGGCTTGGCTCCTATTTGTCTGCGGCTTTTCTGAGCAGCAAGACCATCCGTCAGTGACCCTCCCTGCTCCATCCAGTGGACCCAGCAGCCATCCACCGATCCCCATCAGACTAGGCCAGCCTGGTTCTGTATGAGCAATTTTAATTGACGTTTATCCACTTCTACCTTTCCTGGTTGTCGATAAACTGGTTATCGTATCCACTGGCCTGTTCATTACCTGAGAACTGCCATGAGAGTACCAACAACCGGATAGCGCTGTCCAGGGGCAGACTGGCAACTTTTGGCCCAGGAGGCAAGTACACACCAGAGGCCCATGATGCAGTGACTCGGCCCCCCTCCATTTTTCCTCACCCCCCCCTCCCACTCTCCCAATCCTCCTCCTGACCCCCATCCCAAGCTGAAGCCCTGCTCCAGGTATTCTCTACTTATGGGCTGATTTCGGGTTCCCAACCTGGCCAGCAGGGGGAGGTTGGGGGGAGCTGGGACAGCTCAGTTGGGGCTGGCCGGGGCAGAAGAGTCTCCAGTGGAGCATGGAACTGGCCTCTGTTCAGACACAGTTTACACCATCCATGCTGGGGGGGGGGGGGGGCCTGCGCTCTGTCCTTGTCTTCACCCTGCAATCAGTAGGTCAGCAGTGAGGACATTTTGCTTCTCTTCACCAGGAATCCTTTAGGCATGTCTGTGGCAGAAGCGGTGCAGCCTTTTTACAGGGCATCAGAGTGGCCCAGGGGGCGATTTCCCCCCTGCCCCCTGGCCCAGTCCTCCCCTGACGCTGTCTCTCCTGGTTGCCTGTTGGATGGTCATTTTGTACTGATTTTGATGCCCGCACTGGATTGGTTTGTGACAATACACAGTGCGGGCGCCACAGAGTTCAGCGCTGGGACCTTTTGTTGTTTTATTGTTATTACAATGATGTTATAAAATAAAAGTGTATTCTGTGACCATAGATCTCCTTTATCTCAATTGGTGCCTAAATTATTGACACAGAAAGACAACACTCAGCACTACATGCACACTGCAGCTAAAAAAAAAAAAAAAAAACTGCTTTTACAGGCATTTGAGCTTTTATTTCAGCTTGAAGAAGCTTGTACTTTTTTGGGATCCTTTGCACAATATTATTGAGCTTCTTTGAGCTCTTTTGAGCTTCTTTGAGCCTTTTTTTTTTCACAAACCCTCCCCTCAGCTCATTTTTCCTATTTTTTTTTTTTTTTTGTGTGTGTGTTTTTGAGCTTCTTTGAGCTTTTTAATGCTTTTTAATGCGCAGCACTTTCGTGCATTTTTGGGCACTTATTATTTATTATACAGGATTTAAATAGCGCCAACAGTTTGCGCAGCGCTTTACAATGTGGGGGAAGACAATACAGTTACAGTACAATTCAATACAGGAGGAATCACTTAGGCGTCTTTTCTGCTCAAAAGCTCCTCTCAAAAAAGCAAGTTTGGTGGGGGGGTTTCTGCCTGTAAGAGCATATGCATATTAAAGCGGTTGCATCACCTGTGTAAAAAAAATAAAAAATAACCCTGCAGGACAATGGCATAATGTGCTAGTATGCATTGCATACTAGCCAGGGCTTTTTTTCTCAGAAAGTAGGTGCAGGAACTCCCCTACCCTTCTGAGTCGCCACTTGTCTCCGCCCCCCCTACCCACCCCCAAGCACGTCCCTTGGTCCCACCCACCCTACCCACCTCCCAGTACTGCCCCTTTTAGAGAGCACAGAACCAAGCATCATTATGTGGTGCTAAGTAATTTATATGGAGCTTGTAAATTATAACAAGAAAAGCAGCAAAATAGATCCTCTGCAGCCAGTAACAATAGACCCACCCCCCCCCCACAGAAATAAGAGATCACCACACAACAATGCCCCCCGACAACAAAAAAAACACCCCAGCAACAATAGACCTCCAGCAGCAACATTAGATTCTCCAGCAGCCAGCAACAATAGACTTCTTTTTCAACAGTAGATCCCTCCTAGCAACAACTGACTCCCCAGAAATATGAGATCCCTCTTAGCAACAATAGATCCTCCACCAGCATTAATAGACCCTCATGAAAAAATAGATCCCTACTAGCGACAATAGTTCCCCCAGCGGCCATCACAAATAGATCCTCCATCACACCCCAGCACCCCTTGCACTTTCATACATACATTAAGTGTTCGAGGTACGGGAACTGCGTTCCCCCTGAAAAAAAGCCCTGATACTAGCACTTTATGAAATACTTAGAACGAAGCCCCCACACGGTCGCCTGGACACTGCTGAGGGAGCTGACATGTTCCCTCGGCATCTCTTCCGGGTTCGGCAGCTCCAGCGCTGTGATTGGCTGGAGCCGTGGTGACGTCACTCCCGCGCACTTGCCGGCGAGGAGCTCTGAAGGTCCAGCAAGATACGCCGGACCTTCAGAGTGCATGCGCCGCTGGTGTCAGCGGCTGCATGCAGGGTGAATAACTCTTAAACCGTGCAGGTTTGGGAGATATTAATTTTACCTACAGGTAACCCTTATTATAGGCCTTATTATAGGCTTACCTGTAGGAAAAAGTTAAAAAGCGGAGTATACTTCCACTTTAACTCCTGAATAAACAATGGTGTGCTTGGACACATTGGTTAACATGGAGGGGAGATTCCAGGCAAAAAAAAAAAAAATGAGAGCTCAAAAAAGCTCAAAAGCCTGTAGGAGCAGCTTCTTTGAGCTTCTTTGAGCTGCAGTGTGCATGAGCCCTAAGATCTCTCGGCACCGAAAACTGCTGATCAGGGGAACTAATGCTGATCGATAGAGGCTCAAATCCCACGGAATGTCTTTTAATGAGGTTGGCAATTACCGACCAGTCGCTGTGGGTAAAGAATGATCTCTAGATGTGTACAGTAGGTCTCTCTTCTTGTCTGTGTATGACTCCATGTGGTAAGTGCAATCCTGCAGCAGACTGATCACCCTACGAGTGTGCATTCTGTATGCATGAGATTCTTCCTTCTACATGGAGTAGAAGTCTGCGTCGCAATAAAAAACAAAATTGCTTCCTGATTGCAGAAAGAAAATAAATCCTGACTGTGATGGACCGCCTGGCACCCCGCTTAGGGGCTTCCACCAAACAGCGCCTCCTGCCCTCCAAACCCTTGCAGCTGACCGAGAGCCAATGCCAGCCCTTTACCCCAAGCATCGTACACAGACAAGATGTTGGGATAAAAATCAATGTTTGATGCAATACCCAAACAGTGCTGCGCCACCTAAGTCTAAATAGAAATGTGCATATCAGAATGAGTGATATATATCTCAAAAATAGTGATACCATGCAAAATAGTATACAAAAGTGTAAATTTATATATACACAATAACAAAGTCCCACAAATGTGCAAAAAGGACATGTGCAAATATGCTATAATCGTGCAAATGAAAACTCAAGTGCCAGTGATCTTGCAATAAATCCTGTGTCCATGCTCTCCTTCACCAATGGATAATTAGCCACACCCCTCAAGTTCTGACCCATGTTTCACCAGTGGGTCAGAACTGACTGTCCCCTTCCAGGGATAAAATCCTATCACCGATATGCAAATGACAGTCAGGGTGGTGCTGATACTATTACCACTGTAAACTCCAGGTCATTCCAGGCGGTGTACGGCCGCGGCGGTCAGACATGGGCTCATACCAAACAGTACCTCCTGCCCTCCAAACCCTTCCAGCTGACCGAGAATTTTTGTGTTGGGAATGTTATATAGCAGAAAGTAAAAAATATGGTGGTTTTTTTTTCCAGAATTGTCGCTCTTTTTTTGTTTATAGCGCAAAATCTAAAAACTGAAGGGGTGATCAAATACCACCAATAGAAATCTCTATTTGTGGGAAAAAAAGGACATCAATTTTATTTAGGTACAGAGTCGCACAACTGCGTAATTGTTAGTTAACCACTTCAGCTCCAGAAGGTTTTACCCCCTTAATGACCAGGCCATTTATTGCGATTCGGCACTGTGTTACTTTAATGAAAAATTGCGCAGTCGTGAGACGCTGTACCCAAATAAAATTGATGTCCCTTTTTTCCCACAAATAGAGCTTTCTATTGGTGGTATTTGATCAGCTCTGCGGTTTTTAGTTTTTGCGCTATAAACAAAAAAAGAGCGACAATTCTGAAAAAAAAAAAAAAAACTGCCAAACATTTTACTATCTGCTATAAAACATTTCCAATAAAAAAAATTTAAAAAATTTAATTTTTTTTCAGTTTAGGCCAGTTTGTATTCTGCTACATATTTTTGGTAAAAAAAAATCCCAAAAAGTGTATTTTAATTGGTTTGCGCAAAAGTTATAGCATTTACAAACTACGGGATAGATTTATGGGATTTTTAATTTTTTTTTGTTTTTACTAGTAATGGCGGCGATCAGCGTTTTTAGCGGGACTGCGACATTGCTGCTGACAGATCGGGCCCCTAACTGACATTTTTGACACTTTTTGGGGACCAGTGACAATTAATACAGTAATCAGTGCTAAATATTATGCACTGTTACTGTATAAATGATGCTGGCAGGGATGGGGTTAACACTGGGGGTGATCAAAGGGGTTAATGTATGCCTAAATATGCTTACTGACTGTGGGGGGGGGGGAGGGCTCTGTGACAGGCACAGAGAGATTGGGGTTGTAGCTTAGTTGAAACTCCTGATTTCTCCCTGCCTGTCTGACAGAAGACTCGCCTGCTTTGTTTACATAAGCAGGCGGAGCTTCTGTCAATTTATCTGACGATTGCGGTGGGCTGGCGGCAATGGCCGCTGCTCATTTCGCGGCCCACCTCCTGCTGTGTCTAAACAGCTAAAAAGCGTGATTTTGCGCAGCCGAGCTGCCCTGCAGCAGTAATACTATGGTGGGCGTTCGGCAAGAGGTTAAAGTAACGCAAAAAATGGCATGGTCATTAAAGGAGTAAAACCTTCTAGAGCTGAAGTGGTTAAAGAAGAACTTTATCTGAATCCCATTGGCTCCTTAGTGCCCGATAACAGAGAACAATGAGCTGCAGCCAGATGAGACCAAGACATCTTCATAGAAAGCCTGTCATAGCTGGTGCCCCAGCCTGAGCTTTGATCCCGGATGCCAGGCATTGTCCTAGGCATCTGTCTGTTTATTGAGATCTAATGCCAACCGAAGAAAAGAGCAAAAGGTCCTTTCACATTCTTCCAGATGCCAACACGGACTTAGCTGCCATGCAAGCCCTCCTTGAAAGGCATTCTCTAAGTGGGTGACACGATGACTTAATGCTTTAATGGCAAGTATAGCCATCCCTGCCCACCCCCCACCCATAATTCCCCCAATCCTTCTGTCCAGCACATGACACGCCAGCGGTCTAAGGATCAAGGAAGCTGGGCGTGCTAAAATCTGGAGTTTCAACATCTTAAACTAAATGATCATTATACATTTATATAGCTCTGACATAGTGCTGTATAGAGAATGCTGAGCTAGTCATGTCAATCTCTGCACCAGGGGAGCTTACACTCTAATGTCACTGCCACAGTCATACAATATTATAATTATATATGTATATACAGTAGCTCTGACATATACTGTAGTGCTGTACAGAGAACACTGAGCCAGTGACATCAGTCCCTCCACCAGGTGGTGCTGTTCTGCAAGGTGCTGCTGGTTCACTCTGCTTTGGTCTCTGCTGGAGGAAACATCAAGCCTGGGAGCTCTCCTCCTGGCTTCTTCCCAGCCACAATGCAGCAGGTGGGGGAGGATGAAGGTGGAGGCTCTGAGGCCTACACCATTTGCTCTAAGTGCAATGGATACTGGGCTTGTCCCTATGCAAGGGAGGTCCTTACCAGCCTTCCAGGATAGAGTGGTGAATAGACTTTGCCGTATTACTAAGGGGGAACAGAAGCTTGCTGTCCTGAAAGCAGATTTCAGGAAAAATAAATCTTTGCGCAGTAAGAGGGAAGAACTCCAATCTGAATTCTCTGGAGGAGGCATTAAAAAAGCAGAAGAAGTCGGTGGCCTCTCTGAAAGAAAGCAATGGTGTGTTCAAAGAGAAGTGTGAGAATGAGGAGAGAATCCAACAGATACCAGTGTGAGTACCAGCCAGAGGGTGGATGCCTCAGCAACGGCGAAAGTACAGATGGGGGCATTGGGGGGTAAGGAAGTGGCTTTACATGGTGGCCCCAGTACTACCCCTGTCTTAGGATCAGTCAAGTCTGAGTCGGTATCTGCCCCACTCCCTCCCCAGCAGCTTGGGCCATCTCAGGAGGAGGTTGAGGAAAATGGCGGATTGCTGCAAGCCATTGCGGAAATAGAATCTCCCTTGAGTGGCAGGAAGTTTCAGTTTTCCACTGACTCGTCAGATGAAGATGAGGAGGAGGATGTCGTCCCTCAGCCTGTAAGTGAGAAAGTTTTGGACACATTTTTATTTGTTAAGTCTGAATGGTGGCAATGCTACAGTGTCTAAAGAAAGTGGACATGCTGGAACTGTTTCAGATCATAAAAATGCTGGTGAAGTAGTGCCTATGGAGAATCTGTCTGGTGTGTAGAGGACTTTCCTGTGATTGCTGCCACGGACAAGATTGCATCTGTCAATGGATCCTTGCAATCAGCAAGGA
The DNA here is from genome assembly GCF_965119305.1 of Pelophylax lessonae. NCBI lineage: Eukaryota > Metazoa > Chordata > Amphibia > Anura > Ranidae > Pelophylax > Pelophylax lessonae. The sequence goes on along the minus strand of NC_138778.1, from coordinate 10,031,531 downwards.
ATGCAGGAGGAGATGGCGAGAAGCCAAACAAAGAAGTTCCTGTTGTCTGTGAGAACAAGGAGCAGTTGTCCCACATGGACACTAAAACCAAAGAGCAAGAGTGCCGTACGCACACAAATTGCAGGGCAAGAGTGACACATGGTTACTAAGACTGCAGAGCAGGAGTGCCGTATGGACGCTAAAATAGCTGGTGTTTCTTCTAAACAGAAGACTTTACTTAATAACAGGACTGGTAATTATGGTACTGCTGTGCTGGAGGGGAGGAGGGAGAATCAGGTGGTGGGTAATTTACCAAACCTGATTGCAGAGGCTCCTAAGCAGCCACTAAATGTGTCTAAACCCCTTAATTCTGTGCCATCTATACTGGGTAAGAGTTATGCTAGGGCTGTATCGAGACAAGTTCATGCTGCTGCTAGAAGGGAGCCAGTTGTGGGATTTTCACCTATCGCACCTTCTTCCTTTAAACGCAGGAATGTGGTACAACTCAGGTGGGAAGAAGGAGGTATTCCACCTATCAGGAAGGTGGTTGTGGATAGGATCCTAGCCATGGAATTTAGGCTATTTATGCTCTTATCAGTCTGGCAGGTTCCTATGAATATGATTTGTCGTTTGTGCGTCCAGAGTCACTTGATCTGTTTTGGGAGTGGTATGACCATGTATATAGGGGCCAGTGGGACTGGAAAAGGTTTGTCCCCAAGGTGATTTCACGACAGCTCTTGATAAAGAATGTCTCTATCTTGACAAGGAATGAGTCTATAACCGAGGATTTACGGGTCTGGTTGAGGAGGTTTGGTGAAACGTTGTGTCCCCTAAAAAAGATTGTGGATGATAGAGGAATCTGGTCGGGTGGGTGGTCAATGTCAATGAGGTTGAGAGTGTGTGAGAATGTGGTCCAGCATTTGCCCTCCTCTGCCTTTATTGGTAGAGAAAGGCTTACCATCTTCTATCATGGTCAACCTAAGCTGGGCCATAAATATGGTGCCAAGGGACATTTCTCCTCTTCCTGTCCAGAACAGAAGTGCTCTTTGTGTCAGGAATTGGGGCATCTGGCAAGGGACTGTAAGATCATTAAGTGTAACCCATGTCATAAGCAGGGGCTGACTGGCAACTTTTGTCCCAGGGGGCAAGTACAAACCAGAGGCCCATGGTGCAGCCCCCTCCCAATCTCTCTCTTCCTGGCCTCCTCCTAACCCCCACTCCTGCCTGAAGCTCGGCTCCAGGTACTCTCTACTGATCTAATCCATTTCCCCACCTGGCCAGCAGGGGGCAGTTGGGGGGAGCTGGGACAACTCCGTCAGGGCTGGCCGGGGGAGGAGAGTCTCCAATTGGGCATGGAACTGGCCTCTGCTCAGACACAGTTTACACCACCCATGCTGGGGGGGCTGCGCATTTTCCGTGTCTTCGTCCCACACTCAGTAGGTCAGCGGTGGGGACTTCTTACTTCTCTTCACCAGGAATCCTTTAGTTATGTCTGTGGCAGAAGCAGTGCAGCCTTTTTAAGGGGCATTAGAGCAGCCCAGGGGGCAATTGCCCCCCTGCCCCCTGGGCCAGTCCTCCCCTGGTCATAAGGTTGTTCACCCTTTTAGCCAGTGCCTTGAGGCTTTGCACAATAAGCCTGAGTTAGTGAAGGAATTCTTCCGTCTGGATAAGGAAGAGTGAGGGTTGACTGAGGTTGTGCCAGGGGATCCTAGTGTCCTCTGTCCCATCAGACTCTGTGTCTGTGAGGCCGGCTGTGGTATCAGTGTCCCCTCAGTCTGTAGTTCCCCAGTCAGTGTCAGAAAGTGTGGTTGTCAAGTCTGTGTCTGCACCTGTTATTTTTCCTAAAGTAGTGAAGGCAATGGAGGGTGTTGGACCAGCGTGTAAGGTTGTGCCAACCCTTCCACCTCGGCGTGGCAGAAGTGCGGCTGGAGGTCAGCAGACACTGACGGGTGGAGTTGGTGATGGATTGGATGATAGTGGGGGAAGGTGGGAATGGGAAGGGATTGAGAGTGACTGGTGCAGAATGCAATGTGAATGATGTGGAAGTTGGGGTGAATAATGTGGAGAGAGGGATTAATGCGGGGGTTTGGGCTGGGGATGTCCTGGGGGGGCGAGGGGAGGGGGTTCTGCCACCCAGATTGTCGAATGAGGATATGGAATGGTTGGAGGATAAAAGGGTAAGAGGCGGAGAAAGAGGAAGGATGTCCGTGCTCCTGAACCTGGGAGGGTGGAGGTGTCAAATGCTTTTGAGGTGTTTTCTGAGGTGGGTGGTGGAAGTTCTTCAGGTGATGAGTCAGTGATTTCTATGGAGGAGGAATCCCAAGGAGCATTAAAGCGTGTAGGATCTCCAAGTAGGGAGGGGGGTAAGCAGGCTAAGAAATGTGTACCTCAATCATCCTGATGGCGATCCCCACTCCACTGAAGGTGGCGACCATTGATGTCGCCAGCATAAACTCGGTAAGTGCTCGTAATATGGCCTTATTTTTGCTCAGCAGGTTTGATGCTGATATTTCCTTTTTGCAAGAGACCCAGTTGTCTAGTTTGGCTGATATTCATCTGATGAAGAAGGAGTGGAGGCACAGCCTCTCCTTTTGGTCTCTCGTGGCCGAGCCTTACACTGGAGTTGCAGTACTTTTTTTCGGCATGGTAACCTGTTGGCGAATTATTGAGGTAGAAATGGGGAGATGCATGGTCTTGGACGTCTCCATGGGGGGGCAGGACCTGCGCCTGATTAACATCTATGGGCCCCAGACAAAGTGGGACAGGAAATGCCTCTTCATGAAGATCGAGCCTTTTCTTTTTACAGCCTAGCAAGTTGTCTTCGGTGGTGAGTTCAACACCGTCACTAGGACTAGGGACAGGAAAGGTACCAGAACCAGGCTGAACTGTGATGGCTTTTTGCAGCAGTAAATCAGAGTGGTGAGAGCTTACAAAACGAAGGATCGTTGGGTTTTTCAAGGCCATAGGAAGAAATAAACAGCTTGATAAGTATGTCACCTACCAGCGTCTACGAAGGAAGCTTGATAGGCTTGTCTCGAATAATGGAGATCCGGGGATGATCTCTGTGGTTAAACTCTTGCTCGGGGAGTGTCAATATGGCAGGCATGGCTCTTTGGTTCTGGAAAGGTATTATGGGAAATATCACTCGCCCGACCCTTACCAGAAGAGCAGTTAAGTCAGTTGTAGGCCTGGTTGACAGTACAGGTTCCTTGACAAAGTCCAAGTCGGAAACCGCCAGGTTATATTATGCTGACCTCCTGGGCAGGAGGGACCTCGATCGGGCTGGCATGTCAAGTTTTCTGGATTCTATTCTGGGACTGGGAAATGTCAGTTCTCTTGTGAGTTTAATAGAGGACATCACTGCAGACGGAGTAGTTAAGGTGATCGATAAGCTTGCCTTTAAGAAGTCGCCTGGGTCAGATGGACTGACAGCCGAGTTTTATAAGCACTTTAAAGCAGAGTTCCACCCTAAAAATTATTTTTTCACCGTCCGCTAGCTTAGATGAACCTGAAAAAGAACTGGATAATTATAATTTTTTTTTTTTTAACTTACCTTGTTTTTTAATGAAAATATACTTATCTTCCTTCCTCTTCCTCCCTCTGTGGACACGGCCCGCACCATCACTTCCTCCTCGCATTGACTCCTGGGAGATGAGCGTAATCGATCCCAGGAGTCAATGCGCCTGCACCAGTCCTGCTCGTCACTTCCAGGCCAGGCACGTCATTCCCTGCTGAACAGTTTTTGTGCTGCCCTAGGCAAGACTAAGATTGGGCACCCCCCTCCCTCTTATGTAAATTTTCCCCACTACTTTCTTAACGGATGTGGCTCCCTCCAAAATTGAAGGACTACTAGTCCCAGCATGAACCCCTGAGATCTCATGAGAGGGGGGGGGGTAGGTGAGGGAGAGAGAGGGGGAGGGTGAGGGGGGATGAGAGAGAGAAAGAGAGAAGGGGGGGTGTGAGAGAGAGAGAGTGAGAGGGGGGGATGAGAGAGAGAGAGCGAGAGGGGGGATGAGAGAAAGAGCGAGAGGGGGGATGAGAGAGAAAGAGAGCGTGAGGGGGGATGAGAGCGAGAGGGGGGATGAGAGAGAGCGTGAGGGGGGATGAGAGCGAGAGGGGGGATGAGAGAGAGCGAGAGGGGGGATGAGAGAGAGAGAAAGCGAGAGGGGGGATGAGAGCGAGAGGGGGTGAGAAAGAGAGGGGGGGTGAGAGAGAGGGGGGAATGAGAGAGGCCGCTCTAGCAACCAGTGGCCAATAGAGTCTCAGGTGGAGGGGGGGCGGCTTTTTTGCTGCCCCCCTGCAAAGTGCCGCCCTAGGCCTGAGCCTTGTTGGCCTAGGCCAAAATACAGCCCTGCAGAGGTGGCCTCATTTACTGCCACAGGCCAAAAACTTTTCTGAGAACTATTTTTAAATCCAAGTGGTATGTTCAAAAACAAACTACACAAAAAAGAATGCTTAACGCATGCATTTTGTTTTTTGTTTTTTTCTTTGCACAAAGTTCCATTTTAATTAGTGACCTGTCTCTATCCAAGTAGACTATGAAATAATACACAAAGTATGAAGGCGGAACATGGCCCATGTAAGGCAGAGCAATGCAGAACACAAATATGTCTTCATAAGCTATATGCAGCGAGCCCCATGACCAGCCTGAGCCACGGATATAACCCACTTGAGCCTCTCTAACCCTGCTCAGAGTTCCTTGACATTTGTCCCTTAATTCTCCTCCACCTGGTACAAATAGCACATGCCATCTCTATAAATGTTCATAGCTCCTTCGAGGAGACAGCAGGAGGAATGGCCACCACTTGCCAGACACAGGACAATGGGTGCATGCCAGCTGCAAAGAAAGTCAGAATGACCAGCGCTAATCCACAAAGGATTATCCAGTCCAGAATATAAATTTGCATTTCCTTATGGAGCTTGCAAGAGATCTATTACACCAGGGGACCATTTACACTAGTCTCTGCATCATAGGAGCTCACAATCTAATCGCCTCCTCACAGTCACACAATATTATTATTATTACTTTTCTATAGCTCTGACATATTCCACAGTAATGTACAAAGAACGCTGAGCCAGTCACATCAGTCTCTGAACCAGAAGAGCTTAATCGTTGGTGTCAGTGGGAGAAAAAGTGTCCCATGATTGGTATCAGTGGAGGAATAGTGTCCCATCATTGGTATTAGTGGGAGGAATATTGCCCCATCATTGGTGTCAGTGGGAGGAATAGTGCCCCATCATTGGTGTCAGTGGGAGGAATAGTGCCCCATCATTGGTGTCAGTGGGAGGAATAGTGCCCCATCGTTGGTGTCAGTGGGAGGAATAGTGCCCCGTCATTGGTATTAGTGGGGGTAATAGTGCCCCATCATTGGTATTAGTGGGAGGAATAATGCCCCATCATTGGTATTAGTGGGGGGAAAAGTGCCCCATCATTGGTATTAGTGGGGGGAATAGTGCCCCGTCATTAGTATTAGTGGGGGGAATAATGCCCCATCGTTGGTATTAATGGGGGGAATAGTGCCCCATCATTGGTATTAGTGGGAGAAATAGTGCCCCATCGTTAGTGTCAGTGGGAGGAATAGTGCCCCATCATTGGTGTCAGTGGGAGAAATAGTGCCCCATCGTTGCTGTCAGTGGGAGAAATAGTGCCCCATCATTGGTATTAGTGGGAGGAATAATGCCCCATCATTGGTGTCAGTGGGAGGAATAGTGCCCCATCATTGGTGTCAGTGGGAGGAATAGTGCCCCATCTATGGTGTCAGTGGGAGGAATAGTGCCCCATTGTTGGTGTCAGTGGAAGGAATAGTGCCCCATCATTGGTGTCAGTGGAAGGAATAGTACCCCATCATTGGTGTCAGGGGGAGGAATAGAGCCCCATCGTTGGTGTCAGTGGAAGGAATAGTGCCCCATCATTAGTATCAGGGGAAGGAATAGTGCCCCATCATTGGTATCAGTGGGAGGAATAGAGCCCCATCATTGGTGTCAGTGGAAGGAATGGTGTCCCATCATTGGTATCAGTGGGGGGAATAGAGCCCCATCATTGGTGTCAGTGGGAGGAATAGTGCCCCATCATTGGTGTCAGTGGGAGGAATAGTGCCCCATCTATGGTGTCAGTGGGAGGAATAGTGCCCCATTGTTGGTGTCAGTGGAAGGAATAGTGCCCCATCATTGGTGTCAGTGGAAGGAATAGTACCCCATCATTGGTGTCAGGGGGAGGAATAGAGCCCCATCGTTGGTGTCAGTGGAAGGAATAGTGCCCCATCATTAGTATCAGGGGAAGGAATAGTGCCCCATCATTGGTATCAGTGGGAGGAATAGAGCCCCATCATTGGTGTCAGTGGAAGGAATGGTGTCCCATCATTGGTATCAGTGGGGGGAATAGAGCCCCATCATTGGTGTCAGTGGAAGGAATGGTGTCCCATCATTGGTATCAGTAGGAGGAATAGTGCCCCATCATTGGTGTCAGTGGGAGGAATAGTGCCCCATCATTGGTGTCAGTGGGAGGAATAGTGCCCCATCATTGGTGTCAGTGGGAGGAATAGTGCCCCATCATTGGTGTCAGTGGGAGGAATATTACCCCATCATTGGTGTCAGTGGGAGGGACAGGCTGGCCACTTCTTGGGTAAAGTGCCACTGTGGCGTTAATTGCCTGGCACTTTCAGTATGGCTACACTTCTAACATGGCAACACCCCATCATCATCCTCTCACCATGTCCTCTATGCTCTACTCTTTCAGGTAACTGCTTACACTTTTCCCTGCAACACAAAAACCACTCTGCCTGTCTGCAATCAACTACTGCTTCGCTAAGACTTTAAAACTGCTGTTTATATTTGTCCGTTAGGCCTCATGCACGCTGGACTTTATCAAAATGTCAGTAGAAAGCTGTAGCTGTAGAAGGCTTTTTTCAGCTTTTTGCAGTAGTGTTTTTCAACGTCTTTTAGCTTTTTTCAGCTGTAGTGTTTTTTAGCTTTTTTTTTTTAGCAAAACTATATTCCCACAAAAGCTTATGGCTCAAAAACATTGATAAATGCAGAAAAGACGTGTTTTTTGCATTTTTTAGCGTTTTTAAGCTTTTATCAGAGTTAGGGCGGTTTACAGCTGAAAAATGCCTCTTAAAACCCACTATTTCTGGGTTTTTTCCAGCCAGAAAACACCCCTGCCAAAAACTGGGTATATTAGCCTATGTGTGCATGGACACATAGGATAACATGCTGGGAAGTTTACTGGCTGAAGAAAAAAACGTCTGACGCCAAAAACAGCAGCTGTAAAAACGTCCCGTGTGCATGAGGCCTTTAAGTTACACATAATTTTTAACCGCATCGGTTGTCATTACAAGACAGCCGACCGTCGGCTATGGACGCCGGTACCGGGGTGATGTCTCTAGCTGCAGGCATCACTCCAGTACAGCACTTTCCCGAAGTATCAGCAATATCGGTAAATCAAAAGATCGATTCCGATATATATCGAGCAAAGTGCATATCGGCCCTCAATATTAGTCAATCACTACTCGGCTGTCATTACAAGGAGCGGCTCGCACGGGTCTCAATTATTATACGCTTTTTTGTGATTTTTTTTTTTACCAAAAATATGTAGCAGAATACAAAAAAAAAATGATTTTTACATTTTTTTATTAGGAATGTTTTATAGCAGAAAGTAGAAAATATTGCTGTTTTTTCAAAATTGTCAGTCTTTTTTTGTTTGTAGCGCAAAAACTAAAAACCGCAGAGGTGATCTAATACCACCAAAAGAAAGTTCTATATGTGGGGAAAAAAGGACATCAATTGTATTTGGGTACAGTGTTGCACGACCGCGCAATTGTCAGTTAAAGTAATGCAGTGCCGAATCGCAAAAAATGGCCTGGTCATTAAGGGGGTAAAACCTTCCAGGGTTGAAGTGGTTAATGTGTTGCGTTTTCGTACAATTTCTTTACAAGGAAAATCAGAAAAGAAAGACTGCGCATGATCAGAAACAATAAACAACAACAAAAAAAGCCTCTGTTGTACCAGGATTTTCGTATGAATTTTCGTTCATTGGTTCCGATTTGCTACAAAACGAGGAAAATCGGACGATCGTTCACCGATTTTCTTATAGTGTGTACCCCACTTAATGTCACACCACCACAGCCACACATTATTATTATAGATTTATATAGCCCTGACAAATACCATAGTGCTACAAAAACAAGGGGGCACCGGCCTAGTGCAATGTTATAAAACATTTATTGAAGGCAGTGGCGGCTGGTGCTCCATGGGCCGGGGGGGTTGGGGGGGGGGCGGCAGAATGGACCACACCATACCCCCCCCGTTGCCAGCTCACTCATCCTGAACTGATATGTGGAGGGTAGGCAGCGGTGGCGGCTTCCCCCTCAGTCTCTTCCATGGGTCGGGCTTCCCCTGCGTCTCCTCCCTCCTCCTTGGCCAATAGCATGGCTTCTCCTTTCGGCCAATCAGAAAATGGGTCTCAGGACCCACTTCCTGATTGGCCAGGAGGAGAATACATGTGACAATAGCGAATATTCATTCGCTATTGTCACACAACTGGGTGGGCTCATGGCTTCCCACGGCAGCGGTGGCTTCCCCTGCGTCTCCTCCCTCTCCTTTCGGCCAATCGGGAAACGGGTCTCAGGACCTGCTTCCTTATTGGCTGGGAGGAGAATCAGTGTGATAATAGAGAATATTCATTCGCTATTGTCACACAACTGGGTGGGCTCAGGGCGCAGTGCTCTGCGCCCCGAGTCCACCCTTTTTTGAAGCCTATGAGAGCCTCTGGCTCTAATCACGTGCTTAAAAGAAAAAAAAAACCCATTGGAATCCATGCGTCCGGCGCCCTGCATATAGATAAGGGGGCCAGACGCATGGATGGGGGGGGGGGGGCGGCGCTGCATTTGTAAATTTCAAAAGCTAAAATAAAGGAATAGTAGTGGTAAGAAAAAAGCACTTGTAGGTGGATGGGGGGAGGCGGCGCCCCTGAGCCCCCAATGGACGGGCCGCCACTGATTGAAGGGTAAAATAGAGTATCATACGATATACTCATGCTGTAAATATGCATAAAAAGTCCTAATATAGTCAGGGGACCTCCAGGACAAGGATTCTGTCAGTGCTGCGGAAGGACTGGATGGCGTCCGTGCTGGTAGGGTTGACGCGTTTCAAGGGAGATCCCTCTTCATCAGAGTGCTGTACAGAGAACACTGAGCCAGTCACATCAGTTTCTGCACCAGAGGAGCTCACACTCTTATGTCCCACACTGTTGATGATGCTGAGTTGCTCTGAAGCGTAAAGTGATCTATGGATACTATGATGTACATATATGAATATCGGGGTAGAGCCAGCATTCAGTTATATGGGATATCAGTCTCCGGAGTTCCCTGTGGAGTGAATTGCTCGGGATAAGCAGCTCACATGCTTCAGGTAATTTGATGCTGTCATTGCAGTAGAGGTGGAATTGGACGCCAAGAAGAGAGTCAGAGGTTAAGAAAGCTGTCTGCTCTCCATTTCCTTCCTAGAGGTGATAAAGGGACAGATCTGAAGGCAGCACTTTATTAGCAAACAATCTGATGAAATGTCACTTATCACCCTGACAGAGCCATAGACATAACTAGAGGAGGATCGTGTGCACTGCCTGGGGATACAGAGGAAGGTTCGGGATGGTACTAAAATATCATCTGACCGGATTGGAAACTTTCATCCTGTTCCCTTCTGAAGACTGGCTCTTCCATCCTGAGATTATATGCAGAGATTATCTAGATGTGATATACACTATTTTACCAAAAGTATTGGGACGCCTGCCTTTACACACACATGAACTTTAATGGCATCCCAGTCTTAGTTCGTAGGGTTCAATATTGAGTTGGCCCACCCTTTGCAGCTATAACAGCTTCAACACTTCTGGGAAGGCTGTCCACAGGGTTTAGGAGTGTGTCTATGGGAATGTTTCACCATTCTTCCAGAAGCGCATTTGTGAGGTCAGGCACTGAAGTTGAATGAGAAAGTCTGGCTCACAGTCTCTTTTCTAATTTATCATCCCAAAGGTGTTCTATCAGGTTGAGGTCAGGAATCTGTGCAGGCCAGTCAAGTTCCTCCACCCCAAACCCACTCATCCATGTCTTTATGGACCTTGCTTTGTGCACTGGTCCAACCTTGTGGACCAGTGAACGAGAAGGCTTGGCTCACATTCTCCACTTGAATTCATCCCAAAGGTGTTCTCTAGGGTTGAGGTCAGGACTCCTGCAGCTACAGGAGGAAAAAGGAGGACAGTGAGTTCTCTACATGCTGCCTCTCCTATCCAGGTGTACAGGGGAGCCACACAGGCCCCCTGGAGCATGGGGCCCAGTTGCAACTGCAACCCCTACAACCACTGTAGTTATGCCCATGGTAGTAGGGTTTGGATTGAGGCTAGTGAAAATCTTCTATTCAATCTGTCCCCTATCGTCAGAATTTTGCACCGCATCCAATTCGCATAACATGTAAGCGTGACAGGCTTTCAATGGAGCAGGCTTACACATGTCCGGGGCGGCTGTGGCCTGTGCAGTTTTGGGTCCGGTTTGTGATGGAAATGAATGGGGTTTGGAGCATAGAAAATCTCTTGGTGCGCTGAAAACTTTACTGCGCTAAAAAGCACACTTGTGGATATTAATACGTGCCAAGTGCCATTAATCCTTTGTACTGAAATTTACAATGTATAGCTCTTTTGTATAAAGAAATCCAAGCGCTCGGCGACAAAGAAGGAAACAGGCGCACGCTGTGTCACAATCTATGCCAACTGAAGAGTCTCTGCTTCAGAGCAGAGCCCTGGTTTATTTATAGTCAGGAAAAAGGGGTTTACAGTGGGAGGGGACAACTTTACCTCACAACCAATCACACACATGTATACATTCAAAGGATCAATAGAAAGGGGAGTGTATGTTCATGCACGAGCAGAACCGCGTGCCTGAGTTTCCAGCCATTGGGTGCATGAGCGACCATGCACTATTACTAACAATGAAACCCAAGTGTAGTAAAAATGCCCGCCAAACACTATACAATAGAACTAGCATGTATCTCATGACATTTTTCCCCACTAATACGTATGCATGCACTCCAGTCATAACCTGTTAGAGTGAATCCTATATAATATAGTTCATAAAAACCATACCCACCCTATTTTGAAGGCCTATTAGAGCCTCTGGCTCCAATTACGTGCTTGAGAAAAAAAAAAAAAAGATTGGAATCCATGCATCCGGCGCCCTGTGTGTAGGTTAGGGGGCCGGACGCATGGACAGGGCGGGAGGCACTCCTGTGCCCCCCAATGGATGGGCCGCCACTGATAATGAATTTAATCCATTTTGGAATAAGGCTGTAATTCAACAAATTGTGGAACAAGTGAAGTGTTGTGAATACTTTCCAGATGCACTGTATACCTCCTAAATGGTGCAGTTTTCATGGCGAACATTCAAGCACCACTTTGTCACCCTTAAAGATACATGAAATATTATCATCTGTCTCTGTGCGTTCCGAAATCAAATAATGACTGCAAATGAAATAGTGTCTTCAGTAGTGCCTTCGGGTATTAGCAGCAGCAGCTGTTAACAGTCTGTGAAAATTGCCGTTCAATTCCCGGCCCTCTGGACATCTCCTGGCTCGGGCCCGCCATGATTTACGCAGCACTCAAAGTCTCCTTCAGCCTGACTTTGACAGCGGAGTTATTTGTGGACCTTTTATAGAAAGGAGGCAGCGGTGCCAGGAGAATCGCCCAGGAAACATGCAGCAGATGGCGGCTCGGTAACTCGATCTCCTCCTCCAGAACTCCGAAGAATGGACTTCAAAGGGCACGGTGTAATCAGGAAGGATGACATTGTGCGGCCACAAGACTGGACCAGCCTCTAAGAGCCGCCAGCAGAAGGAAGGGCGGGGGAGACGCCTGACATCGCAGTGTGACCGTGGGGTCATCAAGATAATAAAGGGCCACAAGAGGCCCTTGGAGGCTTCAAGTATATCTAAACTCTAATAGGAAGACATTTAGCCCGCTCTGTGCACTGTTGATCACATAAACAATTGCTTTTTGTTTAATAAATCCTTGTTGTTACTTTTTTCATCCTTTGTTACATCTCAGTGCTGCCGATCTCCTGCAGCCTCTAAAGCCACTTCCTGCATGCACTCTGACCCTATGTTGTACCCCAACCCCCTGCATCCCCCCGTCCCTATACAAGACTCTATTATCCCTTCCATCTCTCTTTTGTTCCCCAATCCCTCCTCTGTTTATTATATCCCTCCATTGTACCTCCTTCTGTCCTTCTATGGTACCCCAGTCTCCCTTCTGGTCTTCTACTACACCTTGTCCTGCATCTGTCCCTCCATTGTACCTCCTTCTGTCCTTCTATAGTACCCCAGTCTCCCCTCTGGTCTTCTACTACACCTTGTCCTGCATCTGTCCCTCCATTGTACCTCCCTCTGTCCTTCTATGGTACCCCAGTCTCCCCTCTGGTCTTCTACTACACCTTGTCCTGCATCTGTCCCTCCATTGTACCTTCCTCTGTCCTTCTATGGTACCCCAGTCTCCCCTCTGGTCTTCTACTACACCTTGTCCTGCATCTGTCCCTCCATTGTACCTCCCTCTGTCCTTCTATGGTACCCCAGTCTCCTCTCTGGTCTTCTACTACACCTTGTCCTGCATCTGTCCCTCCATTGTACCTCCCTCTGTCCTTCCAAGGTACCCCAGTCTCCCCTCTGGTCTTCTACTACACCTTGTCCTGCATCTGTCCCTCCATTGTACCTCCCTCTGTCCTTCTATGGTACCCCAGTCTCCTCTCTGGTCTTCTACTACACCTTGTCCTGCATCTGTCCCTCCATTGTACCTCCCTCTGTCCTTCCAAGGTACCCCAGTCTCCCCTCTGGTCTTCTACTACACCTTGTCCTGCATCTGTCCCTCCATTGTACCTCCCTCTGTCCTTCCAAGGTACCCCAGTCTCCCCTCTGGTCTTCTACTACACCTTGTCCTTCATCTGTCCCTCCATTGTACCTTCCTCTGTGCTTCCATGGTACCCCAGTCTCCCCTCTGGTCTTCTACTACACCTTGTCCTGCATCTGTCCCTCCATTGTACCTCCCTCTGTCCTTCTATGGTACCCCAGTCTCCCCTCTGGTCTTCTACTACACCTTGTCCTGCATCTGTCCTTCCATTGTACCTCCCTTTGCCATTCTATGGTACCCCAGTTTCCCCTCTGGTCTTCTACTACACCTTGTCCTGCATCTGTCCCTCCATTGTACCTTCCTCTGTCCTTCTATGGTACCCAAGTCTCCCTTCTGGTCCTCTACTACATCTTGTCCTGCATCTGTCCCTCCATTGTTCCTCCCTCTGTCCTTCTATGGTACCCCAGTCTCCCCTCTGGTCTTCTACTACACCTTGTCCTGCATCTGTCCCTCCATTGTACCTCCCTCTGTCCTTCTATGGTACCCCAGTCTCCCTTCTGGTCCTCTACTACATCTTGTCCTGCATCTGTCCCTCCATTGTACCTCCCTCTGTCCTTCTTTGGTACCCCAGTCTCCCCTCTGGTCTTCTACTACACCTTGTCCTGCATCTGTCCCTCCATTGTACCTCCCTCTGTCCTTCTATGGTACCCCAGTCTCCCCTCTGGTCTTCTACTACACCTTGTCCTGCATCTGTCCCTCCATTGTACCTCCCTCTGTCCTTTTATGGTACCCCAGTCTCCCCTCTGTTCTACTACACCTTGTCCTGCATCAGTCCCTCTATTGTACCTCCCTCTGTCCTTCTATGGTATCCCAGTCTCCCCTCTGTTCTTTTACTACTCCTTGTCCTGCATCTGTCCCTCCATTGTACCTCCCTCTGTCCTTCTATGGTACCCCAGTCTCCCCTCTGTTCTACTACACCTTGTCCTGCATCTGTCCCTCCATTGTACCTTCCTCTGTCCTATGGTACCCCAGTCTCCCCTCTGTTCTACTACACCTTGTCCTGCATCAGTCCCTCCATTGTACCTCCCTCTGTCCTTCTATGGTACCCCAGTCTCCCTTCTGGTCTTCTACTACACCTTGTCCGGCATCTGTCTCTCCATTGTACCCCAAGCCTCCCTCTGTTGTACTTCAGTCCCCCCTCTATCCCGCTATTGTACCCCGGACCCCCCCCCCCCTTATTTCATTACTTGTTATGCCGCAATCCCCTCTCTATCCCTCTCTCATCTCTATACCTCTCTTGCTGTGATGTACTGTAGATGTGTAGATACACTATATTGTCAAAAGTATTGGGACGCCTCCCTTTACACACACACACAAACTTTAATGGCATCCCAGTCTTAGTCTGTAGGATTCAATATTGAGTTGGCCCACCCTTTGCAGCTATAACAGCTTCAACTCTTCTAGGAAGCCCGTCCACAAGGTTTAGGAGTGTCTATGGGAATGTTTGACCATTCTTCCAGAAGAGCATTTGTGAGGCCAGGCACTGATTTTGAATGAGAAGTCCTGGCTCGCAATCTCCGCTCTAATTCATCCCAAAGGTGTTCTATAGGGTTGAGGTCAGAACTCTGCAGTCCAGTCAAGTTCCTCCACCCCAAACTTGCTCATCCATGTCTTTAACAAAAGTTCTGTTTGTGTGAACAAAATGATAGAAATGTCATATAAGTACAGTGTTGCATGACCGCTCAATTGTCATCCAAAGTGTGACGACGCTGAAAGCTGAAAATTGGCCTGGGCAGGAAGGGGGTGAAAGTGCCCTGTATTGAAGTGGTTAACCACTTAAGCCCCGGCAGATTTTACCCCCTTCCTGACCAGGGCCTATTTTGTGATTCGGCACTGCGTGACTTTAACAGACAATTGCGCGGTCGTGCGACGCTGTACCTAAACGAATTTGACGTCCTATTTTTCCCACAAACAGAGCTTTCTTTTGGTGGTATTTGATCACCTGGGCGATTTTTTGATCATGCACTATAAACAAAAAAGGAGCATAAATTTTGCAAAAAAACAATATTTTTCACATTTTTTTTATATGAAATTCCCCCAAAAAATGTAAAAATCTAAATTTTTTAACATTTTAGGCCAATTTTACCATATGTAAAAAGCGTATTTTGATTGGTTTGCGCAAAAGTTATTGCGTTTACTAACAAAGGGAAAGATTTTTGTCATTTTTGTTGTTTTTTTTTTTAATGCGTAATGGCGGCGATCTGCGATTTTTTTTTTTTGCGGGACTGCGACATTGCGGTGGACAGATCGGACCCTTGACTGACATTTTTGACACTTTTGGGGTTACCAGTGACATTACTACAGTAATCAGTGCTATACATATGCACTGTTACTGTAAAAATGACACTGGCAGTGAAGGGGTTAACTTTTTTTGAGAGGGAGGGGTTAAGTGTGTCCCTAGGGGCGTGATTCTTACTGTGATTGGATGTGGCTTGATGTGTAAGAACAGTGATCAACGGTCCTACATAGCAGAACCGTATTCTTACACAGGGGAGAATGACAGGCGGCTTTGTTTACATTAGCCGCCTGCCTTTCTCCCGGTGTAACGGACGATCGCAAGTGCCCGCCGGGCACACGCGCGGGAGAATCCGTGATCGTGCGGGAGCGCGCCTCCGGCGGTGTGCGCTCGCTCTCTAGAGCCTCAGAGGCTAGCGACGTAGCCCTACGTCGCTTTGCCTGTGAGGGGCTGACCGCCGCCGTAAATAGTCGTGCGGCGGTCGGCAAGCGGTTAAACACCTCCTAAGCACATAAAAAACACCTTCAAACGCTATATGTTTACCTATACAGCCATGTATACCTAACCCTATGGTGGGGGGGGGGGGGGGCAACTTACATTTGGAGTGATTTACTGAAACTGGATATTGCAAAATCTGCTGCGACTGAGCATAGTAGCCAATCAGCTTCCAACTTCAGCTTGTTCAATTAAAGTGTTTGTTACCCCAACACTTCATATTCCTGATATGTGCCTGCTGTACCGTGTACTTATATTAGAATGTTTTGAAGACAAAAGGATCCAGATCTACCAGAAGGGTAAGTCTGGAAGGAGGGGATCTAAATGTTCCCCTGAGATAAAGTAGCAGAAACAAAATTATATAAAAGAAATTATGCAAATGTATTAAATATGGGTCATAAAAGTCACATCATAAGATAACTGTACATCAGATCTAATTTAAACATATATATATATATGAATAGAAAGGAATCATTGCATTGTGGTAATCCCAAAAGGGCATTAAACCGAGATATACAGTGCTGGAACTACGCGTTTCGCTATGGATGCTTCATCAGGGTCCAGCAATTTTATAGATATTCACAGTAGATTCATGCACAGCATCTAAGAATAAACGATACTTGTATTAGAATGTATCCTGTTCTCTTTGTATTGCTTCCTTTATGTGAAATCCCTGGTGTTCCCGCTAGTCCCTTTGCTTTCCTATTAGAACTGACCACACTGGACGGGAGATCAAACCTTGATCAGTTCTCTAGCTATGCTGGGAACTCAGCCTACTCTCCTCCAATGAGCAGACTGGGAAGCTCAGAGTGCTGCTGCTGCTGCTTCTCCTCCCCTAGCTCTTATACAGCTGAGAACAGAGGGAATGTGATCACTTATAAAAAAGGAGAAAAGGTATTTATAATGTGTTTTTTAAATCTATACAAAAATGTTTTGCCTTTTATTTCTATTTTAACCACCTCAATACCGGGCACTTAAACCCCCTTCCTTCCCAGACCAATTTTCAGCTTTTAGCGCTGTTGCAATTTGAATGACAATTGCGCGGTCATGCAACATTGTACCTAAACCAAATTTGTGTCATTTTTTCCCCACAAATATAGCTTTCTTTTGGTGGTATTTGATCACCGTCAGGTTTTTTCTTTTTTGATGCAAAAATAAAAAAAGACTGAAAAATTTGAAAAAAAAAAAAAAAGTTTCTTGTTTAGGTTATAAAATTTTGTAAATAGATATGTTTTTTCCTGCACTGATGAGCACTGATGATGCCGCACTGACAGGCACTGATGAGGAGACACTGATGGGGTGGCACTGATGGGGTGGCACTGATATGCAGCACTGATGGGCACTGATAGGTAGCACTGATATGCAGCACTGATGGGCACGGATATGTGGCACTGATAGATAGCACTGATATGCAGCATTGGTGGGCACTGATAGGCAGCGCTGATGGGCACTGATAGGCAGCACTGATGGGCACTGATTGGCGGCACTGATGGGCACTGATGGGCACTGATAGTGGCACTGTTGGGCGGCAATGATCGGCACTGATGGGTGGCACTGATCGGCACTGATGGGGGGCACTGATGGGCACTGATAGGCAGCACTGGTGGGCAATAATGGGCACTGGTGGGCGGCACTGATAGATGGCAATAATGGCACTGGTGGGCAGCACTGATAGATGGCATTGGTGGGCAACACTGATAGGGAGGGCACTGGGGGGCTCTCTGAGCCCTGCTTGCCATCCCTGGTGGCCATAGTGGGCATCCCTGGTGGTCATGGGTGGGCATCCCTGGTGGCTTAGTGGCACCACTCCCCCCCCCCCCCCCCAGGGCTGCACTGGTAATCAATGTTCTGATTACCAGCACAGACACCCCCTGTGATCAGTGAGTAATTAGAAATACTCACTGATCACCCCCGCAGCATCACCGATCCTCTGATCTTCTCCTCACTGACAGGATCTGTCAGGAGGAGAAGAGATCGAAGCCGTTACAACGGCTCTATTTACATTACATGACGGCTGTGATTGGACACAGCCGTCATGTGATCAGGAGGGCCAATCACAGGGCCCTCCTGCCGAATGTTGTTGCCGTGTGTCCGAGGGACACACGCACATCGAGATCGCGCCGCTGCGCGTGCCCGCGGCGGCGCGATCTCTCTCCTTCTGAAGGACGTTCCGGAACGTCCATTCAGAAGGACGAGACTTCCACCCGGCCGTATATATGTACTATGGCCCGGGTGGGAGGTAGTTAATCTGAATGGGTTGTTTTACAAGGGGATCGTTTACACTCACTTTAATGTAATTGTGAAGCTTAAATCTTTTTTTCATTAAAATAATAAACCTGGATCCTCCTCTTTTCAGGTCCCACGCCGGCGCTCCTGGCTCCTCCCGCCTGTCAGGTGCCCCCACAGCAAGCAGCTTGCTTTGGGTGTACCCGCGCCAAGCCGCTGCTCTGTGTGTCCATTCACACATGGGAGCCATGGTTCGGTCTCACCCCCTCTGTCTTCTGATTGGCTCACCGGCCATGATTAACAGTAGCGGGAGCCAATGGCTCCAGTTGCAGCCCATAGCCAATCAGGAGTGCAAGTCCCCAGAGAGGCAAGGCTCTCGTGGACATCGGTGGATCGAGAGGGGGCTCAGGTAAGTATTGGGGGGGGGGGCTGCTGCATAGAAACAAGATAACAAAGGAGTGGATATGGGGGCAACTCTGTGAATGTCCTTGAGTGGCCCAACCAGATCCCAGACTTGAACCCGATTGAACATCTCTGGAGAGATCAGAAAATGGCTGTGCACCGACCCTCCCCCATCCAACCTGATGGAGCTTCAGAGGTCCTGCAAAGAAGAATGGGAGAAACTGCCCAAAAATAGGTGTGCCAAGCTTGTAGCATCATACTCAGAAAGACTTGAGGCTGTAATTGGTGCCAAAGGAGCTTCACCAAAGTATTGAGCAAAGGGTGTGAATACTTATGTACATGGGATTTTTTTTTTTTATATATATAAATTTGCAAAGATTTCAAACAGACTTCTTTCACATTGACATTATGGGGGATTGTTTGTAGAATTTTGAGGAAAATAATGAATTTAATGCATTTTGGGATAAGGCTGTAACATAAGAAATTGTGGAAAAAGTGAAGTGCTGTGAATACTTTCTGGATACACTGACTGTAAACACTTTTGCTAATAGGCTTCCCTCGTTTCCATCCCAAAAAGTTGGGAGGTACGCTCTGATTCCTCCTGTATTGAATTGTATTGTAATTGTACTGTCTGCCCTCACGTAAAGCGCTGCGCAAACTGTTGGCGCTATATAAATCCTGTATAGTAATAATAATAAAAAAAATAATATCCCGTACGCTGGAGGACATGGGGGACAAAGTGTCACCCTCAGTACTGAGAGTTCCTATTGGTGCTAGTATAGGACTGAGATGACACCCAGGGCCTGTATGGTGACAAAGGGCGAGTGTGAGATTGGAGGAGATGGTTGACGCTGTTAAAGGGACAAATCATGGGCGACGGCTGGATTTTTCCAGTGACTTTCTATGTCTGTGACAGTGGCATACCAACGGGGGGGGGGAAGGTAAGTCAGTGCCTGCAGTGCTGTGCAGCCTCATGTGTGTTGAATAGGAGGGGGATTGGGCAGCTGCATATAGAGAAATTGATATTTCCATATTCCTCCTGCTGCCCCTGGATGCCTGATTCTCCTTCTCTCTGGCCTGCAGGCATTCAGCAGCTGCAGGAGAAATATGGAAATATCAATTTCTCTATATGCAGCTGCCCCATCCCCCTCCTATACAACTTCTTTTACTGGCCCACCAGTTCTCTCCAGCCCCCCCCCCCCCCAGTGCTCTTAACCCCCCACTGCTCTTAATCCCCCCGTGCTCTTAACCCTCCCCCAGTGCTCTTAACCCCCCGTGCTGTTAACCCCCCCCCAGTGCACTTTAGCGCCCCCCCCGATTCTCTTCAGCTCCCCACAGTGCTTTTCACCTCCCCCTGTGCTCCCTGGCTCCCCCCTAAGTGATTTCCAGTCCCCCCCCTTCCCCCATGCTTTCCATCCCCCTGGTTTTCCCTGCCCTTCAGCTCCTCCAGTGCTCTCTGCTTTCCCTGTGCTTTCCGGCCCCCCTAGTGTTCTTCTATCATGTCTGCAGTCTCTGACCTTCTCTTGTATCATGTCTGCAGTCTCTGACCATCTTTTGTATCATGTCTGCAGTCTCTGACCATCTCCTGTATCATGTCCTCAGTCTCTGACCATCTCCTGTATCAAGTCTGCAGTCTCTGACCATCTCCTGTATCATGTCCACAGTCTCTGACCATCTCCTGTATCATGTCTGCAGTCTCTGCCCATCTCTTGTATCATGTCTGCAGTCTCTGACCATCTCTTGTATCATTTCCGCAGTCTCTGACCATCTCCTGTATCATGTCTGCAGACTCTGACCATCTCCTGTATCATTTCCGCAGTCTCTGACCATCTCCTGTATCATCTACGCAGTCTCTGACCATCTCTTGGATCATGTCCTCAGTCTCTGACCATCTCTTGGATCATGTCCTCAGTCTCTGACCATCTCTTGTATCATGTCCGCAGTCTCTGACCATTTCTTGTATTATGTCCGCAGTCTCTGACCATCTCTTGTATCATGTCCTCAGTCTCTGACCATCTCTTGGATCATGTCCTCAGTCTCTGACCATCTCTTGTATCATGTCCGCAGTCTCTGACCATCTCTTGGATCATGTCCTCAGCCTCTGACCATCTCTTGGATCATGTCCTCAGTCTCGGACCATCTCTTGTATCATGTCCTCAGTCTCTGACCATCTCTTGGATCATTTCCTCAGTCTCTGACCATCTCTTGGATCATGTCCTCAGTCTCTGACCATCTCTTGTATCATGTCCTCAGTCTCTGACCATCTCTTGTATCACGTCCTCAGTCTCTGACCATCTCTTGGATCATTTCCTCAGTCTCTGACCATCTCTTGGATCATGTCCTCAATCTCTGACCATCTCTTGTATCATGTCCTCAGTCTCTGACCATCTCTTGGATCACGTCCTCAGTCTCTGACCATCTCTTGGATCATTTCCTCAGTCTCTGACCATCTCTTGGATCATGTCCTCAGTCTCTGATCATCTCCTGTATCATGTCCTCAGTCTCTGACCATCTCCTGTATCATGTCCTCAGTCTCTGACCATCTCCTGTATCATGTCCACAGTCTCTGACCATCTCCTGTATCATGTCTGCAGTCTCTGACCATCTCTTGTATCATGTCTGCAGTCTCTGACCATCTCTTGTATCATTTCCGCAGTCTCTGACCATCTCCTGTATCATGTCTGCAGACTCTGACCATCTCCTGTATCATTTCCGCAGTCTCTGACCATCTCCTGTATCATTTCCGCAGTCTCTGACCATCTCTTGGATCATGTCCTCAGTCTCTGACCATCTCTTGGATCATGTCCTCAGTCTCTGACCATCTCTTGTATCATGTCCGCAGTCTCTGACCATCTCTTGTATTATGTCCGCAGTCTCTGACCATCTCTTGCATCATGTCCTCAGTCTCTGACCATCTCTTGGATCATGTCCTCAGTCTCTGACCATCTCTTGTATCATGTCCTCAGTCTCTGACCATCTCTTGTATCATGTCCTCCATCTCTGACCATCTCTTGTATCATGTCTGCAGCCTCTGACCATCAACTGTATCATGTCTGCAGTCTCTGACCATCTCCTGTATCTTGTCTGCAGTCTCTGACCATCTCCTGTATCACGTCTGCAGTCTCTGACCATCTCTTGTATCATGTCCGCAGTCTCTGACCATCTCTTGTATCATGTCCGCAGTCTCTGACCATCTCCTGTATCATGTCCTCAGTCTCTTACCATCTCCTGTATCATGTCCTCAGTCTCTGACCATCTCCTGTATCATGTCTGTTGTCTTTGACCATCTCTTGTATCATGTCTGCAGTCTCTGGCCATCTCTTGTATCATGTTTGCAGTCTCTGACCATCTCCTGTATCATGTCTGTAGTCTCTGACCATCTCTTGTATCACGCCCGTAGTCTCTGACCATCTCTTGTATCATGTTTGCAGTCTCTGACCATCTTCTGTATCATGTCCTCAGTCTCTGACCATCTCCTGTATCATGTCCTCAGTCTCTGACCATCTCCTGTATCACGTCTGCAGTCTCTGACCATCTCCTGTACTATGTCCGCAGTCTCTGACCATCTCCTGTACTATGTCCGCAGTCTCTGACCATCTTCTGTATCACGTCTGCAGTCTCTGACCATCTCTTGGATCATGTCCTCAGTCTCTGACCATCTCCTGTACCATGTCCGCAGTCTCTGACCATCTCCTGTACCATGTCTGCAGTCTCTGACCATCTCTTGTATCATGTCTGTAGTCTCTGGCCATCTCCTGTACCATGTCTGCAGTCTCTGACCATCTCCTGTATCACGCCCGTAGTCTCTGACCATCTCTTGTATCATGTCTGTAGTCTCTGACCATCTCTTGTATCACGTCTGTAGTCTCTGACCATCTCCTGTACCATGTCTGCAGTCTCTGACCATCTCTTGTATCATGTCTGTAGTCTCTGACCATCTCCTGTACCATGTCTGCAGTCTCTGACCATCTCCTGTATCACGCCCGTAGTCTCTGACCATCTCTTGTATCATGTCTGTAGTCTCTGACCATCTCTTGTATCATGTCTGCAGTCTCTGACCATCTCCTGTATCATGTCCTCAGTCTCTGACCATCTCCTGTATCATGTCTGCAGTCTCTGACCATCTCCTGTACCATGTCTGCAGTCTCTGACCATCTCTTGTATCATGTCTGTAGTCTCTGACCATCTCCTGTACCATGTCTGCAGTCTCTGACCATCTCCTGTATCACGCCCGTAGTCTCTGACCATCTCTTGTATCATGTCTGTAGTCTCTGACCATCTCTTGTATCATGTCTGCAGTCTCTGACCATCTCCTGTATCATGTCTGCAGTCTCTGACCATCTCCTGTATCATGTCTGCAGTCTCTGACCATCTCTTGTATCATGTCTGCAGTCTCTGACCATCTCTTGTATCATGTCTGCAGTCTCTGACCATCTCCTGTATCATGTCCTCAGTCTCTGACCATCTCCTGTATCATGTCCTCAGTCTCTGACCATCTCCTGTATCATGTCCGCAGTCTCTGACCATCTCTTGTATCATGTCCGCAGTCTCTGACCATCTCCTGTATCATGTCCTCAGTCTCTTACCATCTCCTGTATCATGTCCTCAGTCTCTGACCATCTCCTGTATCATGTCTGTTGTCTCTGACCATCTCTTGTATCATGTCTGCAGTCTCTGACCATCTCTTGTATCATGTCTGCAGTCTCTGGCCATCTCTTGTATCATGTTTGCAGTCTCTGACCATCTCCTGTATCATGTCTGTAGTCTCTGACCATCTCTTGTATCACGCCCGTAGTCTCTGACCATCTCTTGTATCATGTTTGCAGTCTCTGACCATCTTCTGTATCATGTCCTCAGTCTCTGACCATCTCCTGTATCATGTCCTCAGTCTCTGACCATCTCCTGTATCACGTCTGCAGTCTCTGACCATCTCCTGTACTATGTCCGCAGTCTCTGACCATCTCCTGTACTATGTCCGCAGTCTCTGACCATCTTCTGTATCACGTCTGCAGTCTCTGACCATCTCTTGGATCATGTCCTCAGTCTCTGACCATCTCCTGTACCATGTCCGCAGTCTCTGACCATCTCCTGTACCATGTCTGCAGTCTCTGACCATCTCTTGTATCATGTCTGTAGTCTCTGGCCATCTCCTGTACCATGTCTGCAGTCTCTGACCATCTCCTGTATCACGCCCGTAGTCTCTGACCATCTCTTGTATCATGTCTGTAGTCTCTGACCATCTCTTGTATCACGTCTGTAGTCTCTGACCATCTCCTGTACCATGTCTGCAGTCTCTGACCATCTCTTGTATCATGTCTGTAGTCTCTGACCATCTCCTGTACCATGTCTGCAGTCTCTGACCATCTCCTGTATCACGCCCGTAGTCTCTGACCATCTCTTGTATCATGTCTGTAGTCTCTGACCATCTCTTGTATCATGTCTGCAGTCTCTGACCATCTCCTGTATCATGTTCTCAGTCTCTGACCATCTCCTGTATCATGTCTGCAGTCTCTGACCATCTCCTGTACCATGTCTGCAGTCTCTGACCATCTCTTGTATCATGTCTGTAGTCTCTGACCATCTCCTGTACCATGTCTGCAGTCTCTGACCATCTCCTGTATCACGCCCGTAGTCTCTGACCATCTCTTGTATCATGTATGTAGTCTCTGACCATCTCTTGTATCATGTCTGCAGTCTCTGACCATCTCCTGTATCATGTCTGCAGTCTCTGACCATCTCCTGTATCATGTCTGCAGTCTCTGACCATCTCTTGTATCATGTCTGCAGTCTCTGACCATCTCTTGTATCATGTCTGCAGTCTCTGACCATCTCCTGTATCATGTCCTCAGTCTCTGACCATCTCCTGTATCATGTCCTCAGTCTCTGACCATCTCCTGTATCATGTCTGCAGTCTCTGACCATCTTCTGTATCATGTCCGCAGTCTCTGACCATCTCCTGTATCATGTTACCAGTCTCTGACCATCTCCTGTATCATGTCCGCAGTCTCTGACCATCTCCTGTATCATGTTACCAGTCTCTGACCATCTACTGTACCATGTCCGCAGTCTCTGACCATCTACTGTATCATGTCTGCAGTCTCTGACCATCTCCTGTATCACGTCTGCAGTCTCTGACCATCTCTTGTATCATGTCCTCAGTCTCTGACCATCTCCTGTATCATGTCTGCAGTCTCTGACCATCTCTTGTATCATGTCTGCAGTCTCTGACCATCTCCTGTATCATGTCCTCAGTCTCTGACCATCTCCTGTATCATGTCTGTAGTCTCTGACCATCTCCTGTACCATGTCCTCAGTCTCTGACCATCTCCTGTATCATGTCTGTAGTCTCTGACCATCTCCTGTATCATGTCCTCAGTCTCTGACCATCTCCTTTAGCATGTCTCCTATCTCTTACTCAAACTTAAACACATTGATAATAGTATTAGCTATCTTTTAATGCCAAAGGTAGGACTGTGCAGGGGGAGGCAGAAAGTGCAAAAGTGGGAACTGTGATTAGAGAGACGGGGGGGGGGGGAGGGGGCAGACTGCAAGGGGCACTGTGATGGGGGGCTGTGAAATGTGTGCAATAAATATTCTTGAAAATATTACACATTTTTGTGGGTGTTTTCACATTTTAATGTGGGGGGGGGGGGGGGGTTGCCAAATGCTCTAGGTACGCCACTGGTCTGTGAATCCTTATAATCAGAGGAAGGTGAATCGTCACGTGTAGAGCACATTTGTGGCTGTTAGATAGAAGTGTTGTAGAGGTTCACATACAGACAGAGCTCTCTATGTGTCACTGCCCCGCCTACTACTGGTGCTTTCCATTGGTGAATGGGGTGGCAGGAGGGCGTGTCCCTTCTTCTGCTGCTAGTCATTGGATGTGTGTGATAGACGGAAGCTAGGAGGCAGCCAATCACCTTCCACCCTTACCATCATCGTATGACTTTCCCCCAATAATCTTCTTAGGAACATTACGTGTCTCCATGTGGCTTCGGGAAGATGGCGGCCGCCAGGTAAAGTCTCCCATTGCTCCGCCCAACTCGGAAGCTGGAGTCGATTTGACAGCTGTCATTGGCGGACACGCCCTCCCCGCTGACGTCGGCGGAGCTCCCCTAGGCAGAACATTGGTTTGCCAGCATGGAGGTGGGCGTGGCGCGCCGGGGGTCATGTGATGAAGCGGAAGATGGCGGCGCTGTGCTGAGGTGATGGTGGGGATGCAGGAGGCGGGGGAGACGAAGAGTATGTTCATCTGCCGGGCGCTGGAGAGGATCCTCACCGACAGGGAGCTCCGCAAGACGCAGCACGGACAGCTGAGGAGAGCCTGCGAGGTGGCCCGGGGTGAGACACTCCACACCTACCCCCCCCATGTATACCCTCATACATACCCCCCCAAATAAATTACCCCCCCTAAATAATTTACCTCCTATGTATACCCTCCTACCCCCCCCCAAAATAATCTACCCACCTCCCAAATAATATACATTCCCCAAATAGTATACTCCTCCATATATACCCCCCCCCAAATAATATACCCCCCAATACCTTCATACCCCCCAAAATATATCCCCCCCAATACCTCCCTTAAACCCCTCCCCCAATAATATACCCCTCAATACCTTCCTACATACCCCCCCTCAAATAATATACCCCCCTAATGCCTTCCTATATATCCCCCCAAATAATATATCCTCCTACATACCCCCCAAATATACCTCTCAATGTGTACCCCCGATACCCTCCTACCCCCCCCCTCCAAATAATATACCCCCAATACCCTTCTACTCCATCACCCCTCAAATAATATACCCCTCGCCCTCCTAAATATTATACACCCTCGATACCGTCCTACATACCCCCCCCCGAATAATATACCCCCCAATACCCTCCTACATTGCCCTCTAAATAATATACTCAATGTGTACCCCCAAAATATATCCCCCAATACCTTCATGAACCCCCCCCCAATAATATACCCCTCAATACCTTCCTACATACCCCCCCCTCAAATAATATACTCCCCTAATGCCTTCCTATGTATCCCTCAAAATAATATATCCTTCTACATACCCCCCAAATATACCTCTGTGTGTACCCCCGATACCCTCCTACCCCCCTCCAAATAATATACCCCCCCCCCAATACCCTTCTACTCCATCACCCCTCAAATAATATACCCCTCGCCCTCCTAAATATTATACACCCTCGATACCGTCCTACATACCCCCCCCCTCCAAATAATATACCCCCCAATACCTCCTACATAGCCCACTAATAATATAATGAATGTATACCCCCCAATACCTTTATACACCCAAAATATAAAAATAATATATCCCCCAATACTCCTCTGAACACCTCATCCTGCTTCAAAGCCCCCCCCCCCATACCTCTCTATATACCTCCCTGTATATTGTACATACCCCTCTGTATGCTACCACTGTACACACCACTCCATATAACCCCCCCCCCCCCGTACATACCTCTCTATATACCTACATGTACACTGTGCATTCACCTCTATATACCCCCCCCCCCGTTCATTGTACACACACCCCTATATACCCCCTCCTTGCCAATTGTACAGCCCCCTGTGTATAGCCCCACCCCACATCCATTGTACGTGGCCCTCTGTATAGCCCCCCCCCCCGTCCATTGTACACACCCCTCTGTATAACCCCCTGTACATGCCCCTCTGTTTAGCCCCCCCCCCCCTCTATTGTACACACCCCTCTGTATACCCCGCTGTCTCCATTGTATGCACCCCCTCTGTATACAACCCCCCCCCCCCCGTCCATTGCACACACCCCATCTGTATTCCACCCCCCCCCCCCCTCCATTGCACACACCCCCTCTGTATTCCACCCCCCCCCCCCCGTCCATTGCACACACCCCCTCTGTATACCACCCCCCCTGTCCATTGCACACACCCCCTCTGTATACCACCCCCTCTGTATACCCCGCTGTCTCCATTGTACGCACCCCCTCTGTATACACCGCCCCCCCCGTCTATTGTACACACCCCCTCTGTATACCACCCCCTGTCCATTGCACACACCCCCTCTGTATTCCACCCCCCCCCCGTCCATTGCACACACCCCCTCTGTATACCACCCCCCCTGTCCATTGCACACACCCCCTCTGTATACCACCCCCTCTGTATACCCCGCTGTCTCCATTGTACGCACCCCCTCTGTATACACCGCCCCCCCCGTCTATTGTACACACCCCCTCTGTATACCACCGCCTGTCCATTGCACACACCCCCTCTGTATACCCCGCTGTCTCCATTGTACGCACCCCCTCTGTATACACCCCCCCCGTCCATTGCACACACCCCCTCTGTATACCACCCCCCTGTCCATTGCACACACCCCCTCTGTATACCACCCCCCCGTCCATTGTACACACCCCCTCTGTATACACCCCCCATCCCCCGTCCATTGTACACACCCCCTCTGTATACCACCCTGTCTCCATTGTACGCACCCCCCCCATCCATTGTACACACCCCCTCTGTATATCACCCCCCCGTCCATTGTACACACCCCCTCTGTATACCCCCCTGTCTCCATTGTACGTGCTCCTCTGTATACCCCCCCTCCATTGTAAACTCCTCTCTGCACACACCATTTATAAGTAATAAAATAGAGGAATTCTACTCACAAACCAATGTATATGTGTGCTCATCGCTAAACCCAGGGGTAGAAACGCCAGAATCTTTGTACTTCATTTCTTGTCAATGGAAACACACGCAGGTCTACAAGGGTTTGTCTCTGAAGAAGGGGGGATACCCCTAGAAACTCGTCCGCCTTTGGAGACCTGTGTGTCTTCTTCCTATGATGGGAAATCTAGTACAGAGATTCTGGCGTTTCTGCTGGGTTTAACAATACACATGTATATACATTGGTTTTGTGAGTACAATTACTCTTATTTTATTACTAATGGTGTAGAAAGGTAATGCATTAGATTGGTTCTCCCTCTCTCTCTCTGTTCTCCTGATCTCCTTCTATACATCGCACAGCACTGTTCCAGGCTTCTGATTCCGGCATTCCTTGTGTCTGGCTGTGGGAAATGAATGTCACAATCAGTGGATTGCACTGTGTGGTGTCGGCGCGGATTTCAGGAGCAGATTCTGCTTCCGCTCTGCTGGTTTTACTAGTTAGGCCGGTTCACCGTGTTCATCGCTTACCGCGGGGATTCTCAGACCTTTTCAAAGTGTCCTCATTAAGTCATAAGATCTGACCTCTGGACGGTTATTTCTACCGCCGAGGGGATCAAGTCTCACCTGTTCTAGTAATTAGTGGGATGGATCCTCATCTGATCTGTACATTACCGGATATCTCCTCCTGGTATAGTAATACTGGACAGTGGTAGTGATCCTCATCCTCCAGTTTGTACTGTGATTATTATTCCATCTCCCCCTGCTATTGTAATAATGGAGGTCGTAGCGATCCTCATCCTCAGGACTGTACAGTGCGTGTTACTGGTTATTCCTCCTATTAGAGTAACAATGAAGGAAGGCAGCGATCCTCATCCTCAGGACTGTACAGTGCGTGTTTCTGGTTATTCCTCCTATTACAGTAACAATGAAGGAAGGCAGTGATCCTCAGGTCTGTACAGTTCGTGTTACTGGTTATTCCTCCTATTAGAGTAACAATGAAGGAAGGCAGCGGTCCTCATCCTCAGGACTGTACAGTGCGTGTTACTGGTTATTCCTCCTATTAGAGTAACAATGAAGGAAGGCAGCGGTCCTCATCCTCAGGACTGTACAGTGCGTGTTTCTGGTTATTCCTCCTATTAGAGTAACAATAAGGGAAGGCAGCGATCCTCATCCTCAGGTCTGTACAGTTCGTGTTACTGGTTATTCCTCCTATTAGAGTAACAGTGTAGGAAGGCAGCGATCCTCATCCTCGGGAGGAATAACCAGTAACACGCACTGTACAGTCCTGAGGATGAGGATCGCTGCCTTCCTTCACTGTTACTCTAATAGGAGGAATAGCCAGTAACACGCACTGCACAGACCTATTAGAGTAACAATGAAGGAAGGCAGCGATCCTCATCCTCAGGACTGTACAGTTCGTGTTACTGGTTATTCCTCCTATTAGAGTAACAGTGTAGGAAGGCAGCGATCCTCATCCTCGGGAGGAATAACCAGTAACACGCACTGTACAGTCCTGAGGATGAGGATCGCTGCCTTCCTTCATTGTTACTCTAATAGGAGGAATAGCCAGTAACACGCACTGCACAGACCTATTAGAGTAACAATGAAGGAAGGCATCGATCCTCATCCTCAGGACTGTATAGTGCGTGTTACTAGTTATTCCTCCTATTAGAGTAACAGTGAAGGAAGGCAGCGGTCCTCATCCTCAGGACTGTACAGTGCGTGTTACTGGTTATTCCTCCTATTAGAGCAGGGGTCTTCAAACTATGGCCCTCCAGTTGTTCAGGAACTACAATTCCCATCATGCCTTGTTTTGTCTGTGAATGTCAGAGTTTTACAATGCCTCATGGGATGTGTAGTTCTGCAACAGCTGGAGGGCTGTAGTTTGAGTATCCCTGTATTATAGTAACAGTGAAGGAAGGCAGCGATCCTCATCCTCAGGTCTGTACAGTGCGTGTTACTGGTTATTCCTCCTATTAGAGTAACAATGAAGGAAGGCAGCGATCCTCATCCTCAGGACTGTACAGTGCGTGTTTCTGGTTATTCCTCCTATTACAGTAACAATAAGGGAAGGCAGCGATCCTCATCCTCAGGTCTGTACAGTTCGTGTTACTGGTTATTCCTCCTATTAGAGTAACAGTGTAGGAAGGCAGCGATCCTCATCCTCGGGAGGAATAACCAGTAACACGCACTGTACAGTCCTGAGGATGAGGATCGCTGCCTTCCTTCACTGTTACTCTAATAGGAGGAATAGCCAGTAACACGCACTGCACAGACCTATTAGAGTAACAATGAAGGAAGGCATCGATCCTCATCCTCAGGACTGTATAGTGCGTGTTACTGGTTATTCCTCCTATTAGAGTAACAGTGAAGGAAGGCAGTCTGTACAGTGCGTGTGTAATGGAAATTACCGTTAGACCACAAGCTGATTCAAAGAAGAATTCATTTAATACTTGTATACGAGGAGAGAGGTTATATCGACTTCCTTTTCTGTGAGCTTCTATAACCTGTCTGGTTTGCATACGTGTCTGCAGTCCTTATATATGTTTCAGACAGAGTTAAAATTGAACTCCCCTCCTTCCTTTGGACAATGATTGACAGCCTTTTATATATCCTAAGGAAGGGGGTTGAACAGCAGTCTATTATTTCTAAACATCTGGACAGGATATACAGAGTAAGACATGTAGTAAGTCTTTGTAAGTGTGAAAACTTCATATAAGGTCTTAACAAGGAACATATGGCAGGAAATGCAGTAGCCACTGTTTAAATTATTAGCAGAATCTGCTGAAATATATGCAGTTCTAGTATAGCATACATGATTATAACACGTATAATAATTATGAAACATTCATAATTTCTTTAACACGTGCTACTGGTTATTCCTCCTATTAGAGTAACAGTAAAGGAAGGCAGCGATCCTCAGGTATGTACAGTGCACGTTACTGGATATTCCTCTTATTAGAGTAACAATGAAGGAAGGCAGCGATCCTCATCCTCAGGTCTGTACAGTGCGTGTTACTGGTTATTCCTCTTATTAGAGTAACAGTAAAGGAAGGCAGCGATCCTCATCCTCAGGTCTGTACAGTGCGTGTTACTGGATATTCCTCTTATTAGAGTAACAGTGAAGGAAAGCAGTGATCCTCATCCTCAGGACACTACAGTGCAGGTTTCTGGTTATTCCTCCTATTAGAGTAACAGTAAAGGAAGGCAGCGATCCTCAGGTCTGTACAGTGCGCGTTACTGGATATTCCTCTTATTAGAGTAACAGTGAAGGAAAGCAGTGATCCTCATCCTCAGGACACTACAGTGCAGGTTTCTGGTTATTCCTCCTATTAGAGTAACAGTAAAGGAAGGCAGCGATCCTCAGGTCTGTACAGTGCGCGTTACTGGATATTCCTCTTATTAGAGTAACAGTGAAGGAAAGCAGTGATCCTCATCCTCAGGACACTACAGTGCAGGTTTCTGGTTATTCCTCCTATTAGAGTAACAGTGAAGGAAGGAATCGATCCTCATCCTTAGGACTGTACAGGATATATTACCTCTTATCTCCTCCTGTTATAGTAACAATGATCCCCATCCTCACAGGTCTGTCTTTTTTTTGCACCTCTGGCACCCCTTTATACTGATGCATTCTTTATACGTGTCTTGCCAGAAATGAGACTCCCAGTGCAGTCAACCAAAGGAAACTGCTGGTAATACCATACTAATGCCAGGGCTTGACAAATTTTGCTTTGAATCTAGGAGCCAGCTTAAAAGTTAGGAGTCAGTTTGTTTTTTAACCACTTGCCTATTGGGCACTGATGGTGACGGGGCTGCACCAATGGTGACACACTAATGAGGCTGCAGCACTGTTGGGGCGGCAGCCCTGATGATGGTGCACTTTTGATGCACCGATGGGCACTAATGAGGTGGCACTGATGGGGCTGTGGCACTGATAATCAGGGCCCTGATTATCATTGTAAATGTCCCCTGTCACAGGATAGCCGGTTATCCACTTTCCTATCCTCACGCTGTGACAGCACTGAGGAAAAGCAATGCTGATAACTGGCATTTGTTTACATGTAGCCTGCTGTGATTGGACACAGCTGATCACATGGTAAAGGGCTGCTTTGATTGGCCTATTACCTCAATCAGCACTGATGATGGTGCACTGAGGTGGCACTGATGGGGCTGCAAGGCCCTGATTATCAGTGTAAATGTCCCCTGTCACAGGATAGCCAGTTATCCACTTTCCTATCCTCACGCTGTGACAGCACTGGGGAAAAGAAATGCTGATAACCAGCGTTTGTTTACATGTGGCCAGCTGTGATTGGACACAGCTGATCACATGGTAAAGGGCAGCTTTGATTGGCCCATTACCTCAATCTGTGATCAGCTGTGTCTGCAGGACAACTGATCACAAAGCATGCCTGATGCATGCCCTTTGGAGGGCTGGGTTCTGGGATTACATCCATCTACTCCCTCCCAGAACTAGACAACTGCGTTGTAACCGTGTTTTGGCTGTAGTGCTGTCGGCAATTGGGAGGCGGACGGCTGACAAAAGACCAGAAAAATCTGCAGAAACCACCTTGGAGCGCAAGGGCGGATGTGATGTCACAGCGGGGAGTGCCTGCCATTAGGGGGCAAGGTAACGCGTTTCGGAGAACTCTAGCTCCTTTGTCAAACCATCTGAAGCCAAATGAAAATGCCCTCTGGTGTTTTTTAACCCCTTCCCGTCTGCCCTGGCATCTATTTAAACAATTGTAAATGCTGGGGTGGTGGGGGGGTTGTAAGGCTTAGCAATCGTGGTCATTGTCTCGTTGGCTACCGATCTTTAGTCCGGAATAAGAGCCATCTTCAGCAGCTCCGTCCTTGTGCTGGGAGTTCTCTGCTCAGTACATAAACATCAACTGCTCAGTGATGCATATGTGTGGCATGTAAGCCTTCTAGCCTAAGCTTTAGCTGTTGAGAGGTCGTCTAGGATTTGACATTTTTTTTTTTTTTTTGCATTGGTCAATATCCCCCATGGCACTGCCCAGCTTCTGTTGGGCTTTGGTTTTAGGCCCCTTTCACACAGGCGGACCGTTCAGATCCGCCTGTCCTTTTTTTTTTTTTTGGCAGGTCTGAACGGTCCCCCCATGCATCTCTATGGGGCATCGGATGTCAGCGGAGACATGTCCACTGACATCCAATCCCTCAAATCTGGACGAATGGAAACCCTATTTTCCATCCGTCCAGCGGATCAGTTCCCCCCATAGAGATCTATGGGGCTGCGACAGCTGTGTCTCTGCACACAGTGCGGAGACACAGCTGTCCTGCTGCTCAGCGGGGGATCGGCGGCTCGATCCCCCGCTGAGAAAAGCGGAGTCCGTTTGACGGACTTAAGCCCCGTACACACGTAGCGATTGTCGGCCGAACGATCGGCCGTCTTTTGTCCGGTGCTGTCCTGTCGGTTGAAAAGTGCTAAAGACTGCACACGAATTTTGTTGGCCAACAACAGCCGACTGCAGAAGTGATGTCATGTGATGGTTAACTTTCCTTGTCTTTTTTCTTTTCTGAGCATGCCCAGTCTTTCTCATCTGCGGTTAGTCGGCCGAATTCTGTACTGACTGGCGAACAATCGGCCGTTCTGGTGTTGGCCAACAAAAATTTTGAAGCCTGCACACCAGATTCTGTTCGGCCAAAATGTCGCAGTCGGTTGTCGGAAGCATCATACTAACAAGCCGACAATCTGCCGATCGGACGTGTGTACGGGCCTTTACTGTGTGAAAGGAGCCTTAGGCCCCTTTCACACTATTCATCCGTCGGACGGATTCCGTTTTTCTCAGCGGGGGATCGGCGACTCGCAGGAGGACAGCTGTGTCAGTTCCCCATGCATCTCTATGGGGGAAATCGGATGGGAACGGACCGTCTGTCCGTTCTCATCCGATCCGCTGGACGGATGGAAAATAGGGTTTCCATCCGTCCAGATTTGACGGATCGGATAGGATCGGACATGTCTCCGCTGCCATCCGATGCCCCATAGGAATGCATGGGGGGACCGTTCAGATCCGCCAAAAAAACGAACAGGCGGATCTGAAGGGTCCATCTGTGTGAAAGGAGCCTTACAGTTGTTTGTCCGTTAGCCCTACAAATGGACAAACGTTAACAACAAGATTGCCCCTCCTATAGACTTCAATGAAATTTCAAACAAAATTCCCCAAATCCAGGCAGATTCACCCAGCACCTGGGAGGGGAGGGAGACTGAGCACTGCTGGCGTGGTTGGAGGAAGGGAAGTTTAGAGTTTGTAAGATGTATCATACCTGTCTGCAGGTGTGGAAGTGATTTACTGAGAATAGGGAGGTGTGTGTGATTTTGGGGGGGGGGCTCCAGCTCTCTATGTCCTGAAAGCGCAAAAACAGCACATGCAGGAAATATTCGTGTGCTATTCATACTTCTTGGAATTATGAAGACAGACATGCGCTTGGATCTGCTGGATGTGATATAACCGGTCCTCTTGAAGCAAACTGCAGTGGGCATTGCAGCAGCAGCAGCAGCCCTCCAGTCACATTTTGCCAGGTATTGCCGTGTCCTCTGCTGTGTTTACTTTGTGCTGAAACCTTATCTGCTGTTTACTCTCCCTGCTGCCTGTGGTTTCATGGCACAGATACGCTCTAATACTCTGCCAGGCCAGTGTGTGGCTGAGCAAATCCAAAGATTGTACACAGTACATACGGCGCTCCTAGGAGAAGGGCATAGTCCCTTGATTCATTGGAACAAAATCTGTATCTGTAGACCATCAACAGGGTAGAGGTATGGATGAGGCAACTGGATGGATGGATGAACAGAAGAAGGGACCGAGACTGGAACCTCTGCAGATCTCATGGTTAGGATCACCTCAATGTGGAAGAAATCGAATAGCAGGGCGCTGAGGTCAGTATCCAATTAAAAACACTTTATTAAAATCGGCAGCACACTAAGGCTTTCACACAGGAGGTGCATCCAACGGAGTCCGGTCTGCTCAGCAGGGAATCGATCCGCCTATCGCTGCTGAGCAGGCGGATGACCACTCCGTCTCCACTCTATGTGCAGAGACGGAGCTGTCAGATCCCTGCTCTCCTCTATGGGGAGATCGGACGAGAACGGACCGCCTGTCCATTCTCATCCGATCCTCCAGACGGATGGAAAATAGGGTTTCCATCCGTCCGGATTTCACGGACCGGATCAGATCGGATAGCAGTGGGTGTCAACGGAGATGTCTCCGCTGACACCCGCTGGCCCATAGGGATGCATGGAGCATCCGATCCGGTCCGCCTGAAAAACTGACAGGGGGATCGGATCGGCCACGTACTATAGCGATGTGGATATTCGTCGCACTCTGGCGAGAAGCTTGGAGAGCGTGGCCCCTTTCAGTGCCCGCTGACATGCAAGATTGAGTGTATGGGCAAAACATTTAACATGAGGAAATTTACCAACTTGAGCTGCAACTATCATGTTGGCCGCGTTGTCGGTCACAAGCACTACAGATTTATCAGACCGCTGCCTTTCTTCCACGACATGAGACAGTAGCTCTGCCAGATGAGCACCTGTGTGAGACTCATAAATGGCTCTTGTTTGCAACACATGTGACAAGACCTGCCAGTCCTTAGTAACGTAATGTGCTGTTATTGTAACATAGGACTCCGTTGTGACTGACGTCCATGAATCACACGTTATTGCGACTCGACTGGCTTGGTTCATTGACGCAAGTACCTGAGCTTTGGTGTCGTGGTAGAGTGCAGGTATAACGTTTTCTGTAAAGTGCCTGCGTGATGGGATCTTATAACGTGGCTCTAGCGTCTTCACAAGGTAGCGAAACCCGGCGTTGTCCACAACTGAGTAAGGCCGTAGGTCCTTGGCGATGAAAGCTGCCACAGCTTTGGTTAGTTTCTTCCCTTTTTATGAGTTGGGCGGATAAGTTGACAGTATGGCATCAATTCTTGGCTAATCTGGGTCTAGCAGTCTTTCCTTGGCAGTGGTGGCACTGCTGGTGGCGACAGGTGTTACTAACTCAGAGTGAAAACGGCTAACATGGTTTCTCAAGTTCGTAGTATTCCCTAGGTATTTAATTTTTGTGTGACAGGCTTTACATACGGCGTGTGTCTTGTCCAACTCACGCTTCCCTGTGTGTTCGTAAAATCCGAAATGTGCCCAGATGTTTGCTCTTAAAACGCTAGGTGCTCGATCTTTTTCTCCTTCTGCCATTACCACCATACTACCACGTATGTGACGTAGACGGATGATGTAAGTTGCCAAACTCTGTCAGTGTTTAAAAAAAAAAAAAAAAACACTTGTAAACTAAGCCGCAACAAATCAACCAAGCAACATCTTTCATAAAATATGACTGTCTGTCAGACTCCCTTATGCATGCACTGAGCCAAAACCCCCGGGGCCCCCCCTTACCCCACAGCTGCCTGTGACACTGACAGAGACCCCCCTCCCCCCACAGATGAGCTGACAGCCGGACACACTGACGGAGACCTGGATGTCCCACACCTTCCCCAATCCCCCACAGCACTGACAAACACTGAGAGTGAGCCCCCCCCCCCTTGCCCAGACCCCCACAGCTGACAGTGACACTGACAGAGACCTGGATGTACCAGTGTCCCACACCTTCCCCAATCCCCCACAGCACTGACAAACACTGAGTGAGTCCCCCCCTTGCCCAGACCCCCACAGCTGACACTGACAGAGACCCCCAGGCCCCCACTGACACTCAGAGAGCCCCCCTGGCTGCCAGACTGCCACAGCAGAACAGTACCCCCGGGCCCCGACCGACCGTCCCCTGTCCCAGCCCCCCCCATCAGACATCCCCCAGAGATACAGACGAGACCCCCATGAATGTCATGATTTTACAATTATTTGTTCGGACTAGTACATACCTGCTGCTGTGTGACTGTGTGGGTTGTTGTGCACTGCATTGCAGAGGAGGACAGGTGCTGTGCTGCTCTGTGGTGGGCGGCTGGCGTCACTGGCAGTGGCGGCGGCTGGGCCTGGGATGGTCGGCTACGGTGAGGCTGGCGGCGCTGGCTGGCTGCGATGGGGACGCACTTGGGGCTCCTCGCTCCTGTGCTGTGGAGTGTGGACTGGCTTGTGGCTTGGCTGGCTGGCTTCTTGGCTGCAAGGCCACAGGTGGGACGCCGATACACGCGGGGGATGTCTTGCTGTGCCTCGGCCCGGGTCAAAGAGACGGAAGGGGAGGGGCGGAGCCTTTTTTTATTAAGCTCCCGCCACTAACCCACCAATCCGCTGCCGATCTTGTGACTTTTTCTCCCTTGCGCGATAGGGCGTGGCCGCGGCTGATGACATCATTTCCTAATCGATTATGCCGGCAACCCGCATCGATGCAGAATCGCGAAGGGTCGAATCGCGATGCATCGATCTTTCGATTATATTCAGCAGCCCTAGTCTGTACATAGTACACCCATAAACCCTGCACTCTGTATGTCATACACTCCTCCACCCTGCAGTCTGTACATAATGCACCCCTGAACTCTGCAATCTGTATGCCATACACTCCTCAACCCTGCAGTCTGTACATAGCGCACCCCTGAACTATGCAGTCTGTATGTAGTGCACTCGTGAACTCTACACTCTGTACACTGGATACTTCCAAGCATCTAAACAGCTGCATAGTCTTACAGGTACAACCGGCCCTTTGAGGACAACCCTAATGATGATGCTGCCCACAATGATATTGAGTTGCACACCCCTAATCTACAGAACTCCTGTTGCTTTTTTTACTTTCAAAATATTAAACGATTGAAACAAAATAATATGATTTTAGCCTTTTTTTGTTTTGTTTTGTTTTGTTTTTTGTTGCTATTGATCATTTTTTTTTTTCTGTTGCAGATGAAATCAAGACTGAGCTGGAAAGAGAGAAGTAAGTGTTTCCTTTATAGTTGGGAGAGGGATCCATGGTAAATTATACAGGAATTCAGTCGGGATCTTGTCGAAATTAGAATGCCTAATCTAAACAAATAACACAATATCAATATCCCCGTTGATGGTAGAAATCATAAAGTAATTCTCCCATAATATAAATACAAGTTTTATCTATGATTTGTTGTGTTGCTGATTATTGGATGGCGCCACGAAAGTCCTTTTGTGTTTTCTCATATTATTTCCTGCATTTTTAAAAAGCAATGCAGCAAACAAACCCCGTTCATTGCAGGATGGCTTTATACAGCGAGTCCATGGTATACACCAAACAAAACATCTACACAGCCGAGCCATTAACTAAACAAGTCAGTTCCGATAACAAGATGCTGCATAATGGATTCCCCAACACAAACATGCAGCTCTTATACCTTTTTAGTGCTCCGTCAACAATTATCCTTTTAACAGAGCAGAGAAAGAGAGAGCAAGCAGCATCTGCTTACATACAGTATAATACCAAAAGTATTGGGACGCCTGCCTTTACACACACACATGAACTTTAAGCACTTTACCTTTTGCTGTCTTACGTCTGGGCCACTTTTTGCGATTCGGCGCTGTGCGACTTTAACGGACAATTGCGCGGTCGTGCGACGCTGTACCCAAACAAAATTTACGTCCTTTTTTTCCCACAAACAGAGCTTTCTTTTGGTGGTATTTGATCACCTGTGCGATTTCTACTTTTTGCGCTATAAACAAAAAAGGGGGACAATTCTGAAAAAATAACAATATTTTGTAACATTTTTTTCATATGAAATTCCCCCCCAAAGAAAATGTAAAAATCTAAATTTTTTAAAATTTTTGGCCAATTTTTCTGCTACCTATGTTTAGTAAAAAAAAATCACAATAAGCGTATTTTGATTGGTTTGCGCAAAAGTTATTGCGTTTACTAACTAAGGGAAAGATTTCTGTCATTTTTGGTGTTTTTTTTTTAACGAGTAATGGCGGCGATCTGCGTTCTTTTTTTTTTTTTTTTTTTTTTTTTTTGCGGTACCGCGACATTGCGGCGGCCAGATCGGACCCTTAACTGACATTTTTGACACTCTTGGTGGTACCAGTGACATTACTGCAGTAATCAGTGCTATATATATATGCACTGTTACTGTAAAAATGACACTGGCAGGGAAGGGGTTAATTTTATTGGAGAGGGAGGGGTTAATGTATGCCTGGTGCTTACTGACGTGTGTGGGGGGAGGTGACTGAGTGAGTCAGGGACAGATCGCATGTTCAGCTATGCTGAACACTGCGATCTGTCACTCCCCGTCACTTAGGAGATCCGCCCACTCTGTTTACACAGGCGGGCGGATCTCCAAACTCGATTCCCCGACGATCGGGGAAGAGCGGCGGTGATTGCCGCCGCTTCTCCCCTGGCCCGACTCCCGCTGTGACTGAAAACAGCGGGAGCGCGCCTCCGGCGGTGCGCGAGCGCCGCCTACAGGGGGAGGAGTCTAGCGATGTAGTACTACGTCGCTAGACGATAACGAGCCACATTGCTGCAGTAGCAGCAATGTGAGCAGACGTTAAGTGGTTAAAGGCAACCAAGGCTTAGTCCGTAGGGTTCAATATTGAGTTGGCCCACCCTTTGCAGCTATAACAGCTTCAACTCTTCTGGGAAGGCTGTCCACAAGGTATAGAAGTGTGTCTATGGGAATGTTTCACCATTCTTCCAGAAGTGCATTTGTGAGGTCAGGCACTGATTTTGGATGAGAAGGCCTGGCTCTCAGTCTACTCGAATTCATCCCAAAGGTGTTCTATCTGGCTGAGGTGCAGGCCAGTCATGTTCCTCCACCCCAAACTCACTCATCCATGTCTTTATACACCTTTCTTTGTGCACTGGTCCAAATCATTTGGTGGAGGGGGGGATTCTATTTTTCAGGGGTTGGGCTTGGCCCCTTGCTTCCAGTGAAGGGAACTGTTAAGGTATCA
Source organism: Pelophylax lessonae (assembly GCF_965119305.1). NCBI lineage: Eukaryota > Metazoa > Chordata > Amphibia > Anura > Ranidae > Pelophylax > Pelophylax lessonae. Next base: position 9,991,726 of record NC_138778.1, on the reverse strand, counting down.
GCATTCCAGGAGATTTTGGACAATTTCATGACCTTAACACCTTTGGGATGAATTGGAGCAGAGACTGCAAGCCAAGCCTTCTCATCCACATTAGTGCCTGACCTCACAAATGCGCTTCTGGAAGAATGGTGAAACATTCCCATAGACACTCCTAAACCTTGTGGACAGCCTTCCCAGAAGAGTTGAAGCTGTTATAGCTGCAAAGGGTGGGCCAACTCAATATTGAACCCTACGGACTAAGACTGGGACGCCATTAAAGTTCATGTGTGTGTAAAGGCAGGCGTCCCAATACTTTTGGTAATATAAGGTAAGTACAGTAGAGAGAGCCCTGAGTATCAGTCAGCTTACATACAGCGGGTAAAATAAGTATTGAAGAGGTCACCATTTTTCTAGGTAAATATATTTCTAAAGGTGCTATTGACATTAAATTTTCACCACGTCAGTAACCACCCATGCAATCCATACATACCAAGAAAACAAGTTCAGAAATTAAGTTACCGTATTTATCGGCGTAGAACACGCGCCGGCGTATAACACGCACCTCAATATTTGGAGAGAAATTTCAGGAAAAAAGCTTAAATTTAAAATAAACAGCTTTGAACTCAGAATTGCCTCTCTAGCAATGCCGCCTCTCTAGCAATGCCGCCTCTCTAGCAATGCCGCCTCTCTAGCAATGCCCCCATTCTAGCAATGCAGCCCCGCCAGCGCAGTCTCCAGCAATGCAGGCTCGCAAGCGCCATTGACCCAATCCGAATCCGTTTCTAAAAAGGCTGGGAAACAGAGCCGAGAGCAGAAGGGGGCGGGCCAGGCCGAGGAGAAGGGAGAACGAGCGCTCGTTGTCATAGGAAGTCCCGCCTATGATGGACGTCACACGTCTCGGCCGAGGAGGCGGAACTTCCTATGATAGCTCGTCCTTCCTTCTCCTCGGCCCGGCCTGCCCCCTTCTGCTCTCGGCGCTGCTTCCTGGCCTTTTGTTTTTTTTTTTTTTTAAGATCGGCGTATAACACGCACTGCTGCTTTTTCCTCCATTTTTAGGAAGAAAAAGTGCGTGTTATGAGCCGATAAATACGATATGTGTAATAAAATGGAATGACACAGGGAAAAAGTGTGCACCAACGACCAGGTGGCCACCCTGCAAACCTGCGTCACTGACGCCTGATGACGGAAGGCCCAGGAGACACTGAGCGCCCCAGTAGAGTGCGCCTTGACAGGGAAAGCAGAAACCTGACCCATGATGGAATAGGCCTGAATCACCGTCTATCTGATCAATCCGGAAATGAGCGCAGAGGAAGCGGACAACCCTTTCCGAGGCCCATCCATGAGCAAAAATATTGAGTCTGACTTCCTGAAAGACTCCGTAGCTGCCAGGTACACCCTAATTGCCCGGACCACATCCAAGGTGATTTCCTTCGGATGTTTAGGCCTGGGACACAGGGAAGGCAACACAATGTCTTCATTCAAATGAAAAAATCAGAGACAACCTTTGGGAGGAATGACGGACAGGGGGCGAAGAACAACCGTGTCTCTGTGAATCACCAAGTAAGGTGAATGACAGGATAACGCCGCCAGTTCCAACACCCTGCGCACAGAGGTAAAAGCCACCATAAAAGGCACCTTCTGAGATAGTGTAAGCCAAGGAATCTCCCGAAGAGTTAAAACTGTTATAGCTGCAGTAGTCAGCTTACATATATAAAGGAGAGTCCTGAGCATCAGTCAGCTTTCATATATAAAGGAGAGGGAGCCCCGAGCATCGGTCAGCTTACATATATAAAGTAGAGGGAGCCCCGAGCATCGGTCAGCTTACATATATAAAGGAGAGGGAGCCCCGAGCATCGGTCAGCTTACATATATAAAGTAGAGGGAGTCCCGAGCATCAGTCAGCTTACATATATAAAGTAGAGGGAGTCCCGAGCATCGGTCAGCTTACATATATAAAGTAGAGGGAGCCCCGAGCATCAGTCAGCTTATACATATATAAAGGAGAGGGAGCACCGAGCATCGGTCAGCTTATACATATATAAAGGAGAGGGAGCACCGAGCATCGGTCAGCTTACATATATAAAGGAGAGGGAGCCCCGAGCATCGGTCAGCTTATACATATATAAAGGTGAGGGAGCCCCGAGCATCAGTCAGCTTATACATATATAAAGGAGAGGGAGCACCGAGCATCGGTCAGCTTACATATATAAAGGAGAGGGAGCCCCGAGCATCAGTCAGCTTATACATATATAAAGGAGAGGGAGCACCGAGCATCGGTCAGCTTATACATATATAAAGGAGAGGGAGCACCGAGCATCGGTCAGCTTACATATATAAAGGAGAGGGAGCCCCGAGCATCGGTCAGCTTATACATATATAAAGGTGAGGGAGCACCGAGCATCGGTCAGCTTATACATATATAAAGGAGAGGGAGCACCGAGCATCGGTCAGCTTACATATATAAAGGAGAGGGAGCCCCGAGCATCAGTCAGCTTATACATATATAAAGGAGAGGGAGCCCCGAGCATCAGTCAGCTTATACATATATAAAGGAGAGGGAGCCCCGAGCATCAGTCAGCTTATACATATATAAAGGAGAGGGAGCCCCGAGCATCAGTCAGCTTTCATATATAAAGGAGAGGGAGCCCCGAGCATCGGTCAGCTTATACATATATAAAGGAGAGGGAGCCCCGAGCATCGGTCAGCTTATACATATAATGGTTTGTTGACAGCTTAGACCTGGGTTTTCAGGGGTTCCTCCAGAGGTTGCTAGGAGTTCCCTGAGTGCTGAGCAGTTTCTGCTTCTCAAATAATTTCCCACTGTACCCTTTGATCTTTTTAGCTATCTTCACTCTCTTCAATGACCACAAGTGTAAGGAGCATTCTTCCCACTGACCATCACACTGATGTATCATGAGATGTAGCTATAGTCATTTTTAGCCGGGGTTCCCTAAGGCCAGAAAGTTATTTCAAGGGTCCCTCTGTGTGGAGAAAGGCTGACTTAGACTAATCATGTCTAATCATCACCAGGCAGGATGTGGGCGAGATTCGAGGCGTTATCCCACCAAAAATTCCACAAAGCATGTGGGCTTTAGAACTCAGAACAGGGCTTCTTAAAGAGGAACGTCAGTAAAAAAAAAAAATTAAGTCAGTGCCAACTTTTAATAAGGACACTTGGTAACCCCGGGATCCAGTGCTGCCTTCACTTGGGCCGGTTGTTTGGGTCCCTAGAGCCTTTATATTGACTGTAGGAAGCCAGCTGCGACTCCCTGCGGCTTCACAGCCAGCTTCTGACGGCATGTGTGTGTGACACGCTGCACTCTGTTAATGGTCCCGCAGTCTCCTGTGATGTGTGGTGTCCCAGGAGGTTGCAGGTGGTTGAGGAGGGGGCTGAACTAGGTATCCACTTCGCTTTAAGATGCTGAGAGAATAAAGTTTGTCTTCTCCAGATCAGTGAAAAGCCCTGGAGCCCCTCACCGTGTGTAAATGAGATATCTGGATGACTCATACTGTAAACACTGTTCTATGTACACACGCGGTATGATAAAATCCTAGTCAATTTGTGTGTCCCAGTTACCAGGTAATGTTGTACAGCGTGTGACTCTGAGACGCTGTTTGCAGAATGGGTGTGAATATATGGGGTAATTTATCTTTTATCTTGTGATGACTTTACTAGTATAAGCTCTGGATTGCAGACTGTTTATATATCTCTCCTGTGCCCGGTATCAGCTTGCTGGGCACTGCCCCCTTGTATAAGATGAACACTAAGAAAATACAGATGGGTACTTCTATATCTCATCCTCCCATTGCAGACATGGATCAGAACCGCCGTCCAAACCTAAATTCATTGAGGCCGACAAGTATTTCCTCCCATTTGAGCTGGCATGTCAGACAAAGGCCCCCCGCATCGTCAGCACCTCCCTGGACTGCTTACAGGTAATTCTGGGGGTCCTCCATTGTACCCCTGTATTTCTCTGTGAAAGATAAATGTGAACGTTTTTGCAGGATTTATGGTTTCATTAGGAATTCACCAATACCATATTTTAAGGAATGAGTACATTACTTTATCCAAGTACTTTCTACCTATTATTATTATTATTATTATTATTTTTTTTTTTTTTTGTGCAATTTGAGTCTATACAAAATGAATAGGCTAAAATCGCACTGCAAGGAAATCAGGTGATTTGAACAGGAATGCGGTTTGATTCTTGTCCGAATCCCATGCGGGTTCTCCACAACACTCCTGTGTGAACCCACTATGACAAACCTGGGTTCACGCTGGAGCAGTGCAGGGATTCAGACCAGAATCAAACCGCATTCCTGCTCAAATCAAATGTGATTTCCCTGCAGTGAAAATTGAGGCCATTCATTTTGTAGGGGCTCAAATCGCACCATACGATAATGGTTTTAGGTATCAGAGCATTTGCATGAGTAGTGAGTACAAGTACTCGTACAAGTGTTTAGTATCGGCACCAAGATCTGTGCAACCCTAGTTTTCATGTAATCACAATCCCCTGTAAAAATCTTCCTTTCCATTCCTCCTTCATAGTTGTGGCCAGGCAGCTTGAGCTTAGCACAGGATTTATTAATACAGGAATGGGAAGCGAAAGTTAGGCTGGCCATACATTATACAATTTTCTTGTATAGTTTTCTTTTAGATTTACTAAAACCATGTAATAATAAGTCAGACCTAAACACTTTCAATTTGTATGCAATCAGGCCGGCCCTTCCCCTACATAGTTGAAGGTAAATCTAAAGGAAATTAAAGCAGAGTTCCGGCCTCGGGGGTGAAATTTAACTAAAAATACCCCCGGGACAGTCAGGGCTAGTACATTCCACAATGGGTAGTCTCTGTACTGTCCCGGGTCGCACTTACCTTTTAGAAGAAATACTTCCCTTGAAAATTTCTTCTCCAGCGTTGCCATCTCTGTTGTGGGCAGCTGAAGCCAACGCGTCCTCTTCTGCGTCCTCTTCCGTGTCCTCTTCTCCCAGAATGCACCGGCCCCGCTCGTCACTTCCGGTGCGGGCGCGTCATCCCTCCACAGCTTCTGGGCATGCCCAGAAGCTGTTTAGCAGGCAATAAGGCACCCGCACCGGAAGTGACAAGCGGGGCCGGTGCAGGCGTATTGATTCCTGGGAGCGATGACGTTCAGCTCCCAGGAATCAATGCAAGGAGGAAGTGACGGCGCGGGCCGCGGCCGCAGAGGGAGGAAGTTGAAGAAAGGTGAGTATATTTTCTTCATTGACAAGGTAAGTAAACAAAAAAAAAAATCGTAACTATCCATTTGTTTTTCAGGTGACCTAAACCAAGCAGATGGCCCAAAATCGATTATGTTGATTTTGAGGCCGGAACTCCGCCTTTAACTAAGAAAATTGTATCCTGTATGGCCAGCTTAATTTAATCTAACAGAGCTTCAGCTAGTAGTAGAAACCTGACAGCAGTTCTAATCCGTTCCACTCCAAAAAAAAACACTGGCTGGATTTTAGAGCTGGTTCACACCAGATGCAATGGGACTGCTTTGGGCAGCTATAACAGCACAGTCCCCCCAAATGGACAAGGCAAAATGCCTGGTTCACACCACTGCAAAGGCATTATGCGCTGAAAAAAGTAGTGCATACTGTATCTTCTTTTTCTTCTTCTTTTTCTTCTTCTTTTTCTTCTTCTTTTTCTTCTTCTTTTTCTTCTTCTTCTTCTTTTTCTTTTTTTTCTTTTTCTTTTTTTTCTTTTTCTTTTTTTTCTTTTTCTTTTTTTTTTTCTTTTTTCTTTTTTTTTTTCTTTTTTCTTTTTTTTTTTCTTTTTTCTTTTTTTTTTTCTTTTTTCTTTTTTTTTTTCTTTTTTTTCTTTTTCTTTTTCTTTTTCTTTTTCTTTTTCTTTTTCTTTTTCTTTTTCTTTTTCTTTTTCTTTTTCTTCTTTTTCTTTTTCTTTTTCTTCTTTTTCTTTCTTTTTTTTTTGCACTGTGCAAGGAAATCCACTGCGCGGATGGCAATTGAACTTTGAGATGTCTGTGTGGCATCTTAACCACTTTACCACCGGAGGATTTTCCTGCTAAAAGACCAGGGGTTATTTTGCGATTTTTTTTTTTACTGCGTGACTTTAACGGACAATCGCGCGGTCGTGCGACGCTGTACCTAAACTAATTTCACGTCCTTTTTTTCCCACAAACAGAGCTTTCTTTTGGTGGTATTTGATCACCTGTGCGATTTTTTGATCACGCGCTATAAACAAAAAAAGAGCGTAATTTTTGCAAAAACAACAATATTTTTCACTTTTTTTTTATATGAAATTCCCCCCAAAAAAAATGTAAAAATCAAAATTTTTTAAAATTTTCGGCCAATTTGTTTTACGCTACCTATGTTTGGTAAAAAAAATCGCAAAAAGCGTATTTTGATTGGTTTGCGCAAAAGTTATCGCGTTTACTAACAAAGGGAAAGATTTTTGTCATTTTTGGTGTTTTTTTTTTTAACGAGTAATGGCGGCGATCTGCGATTTTTTTTTTGCGGTACTGCGACATTGCGGCGGACAGATCGGACCCTTGACTGACATTTTTGACACTTTTGGGGGTACCAGTGACATTACTGCAGTAATCAGTGCTATATATATGCACTGTTACTGCAAAAATGACACTGGCAGGGAAGGGGTTAACAGTATTGGACAGGGAGGGGTTAAGTGTGTCCTAGGGGCGTGATTCTAACTGTGTAGGGACAGGTCTACTAGTGTAAAAACAAAGATCAACAGTTCTACATAGTAGAACTGTTTGATCTTCACTTTTACACAGGGAGAACTGACAGGTGGCTTGTTTACACAAGCCGCTCTGTCTTTCTCCCGCTGTAGCGGCGATCGTAGTGTGACCGGCGGACATCGGGTCCGCCAGTCACACTCCCGCACTCCTCCGTGAACGAGCCGAGGCGGGCGCGCGCCTCGGCGGGCGCGCGCCCGCCCGCTATTGGCTCTGGAAGGAGTGACAGGCGAGCGACGTAGACCTACGTCACTCTGCCTGGCCGGGGCCGACTGCCGCAGTAAATATACTGTGCGCAGTCGGCAAGCGGTTAATAATGTTAGTAAAAAAATAAAAATTCCAACCGTGCGATCCGCCAAGCTCATCGCTTCATCACTGTGCTGAGCTCGGTCAGATCGCATTGCACATGACAAACAACAATGGCAGCCTTTCAGGTCAAGTTAAAATTAGCAAAAGAAGAAATGTGCCCTCGGGCGATATACAAAATTTCCCAGCACACTTCGATTTGTAAATACACTATGTTGTCAAAAGTATTGGGACACCTGCCTTTACACGCACATGAACTTTAATGGCACCCCAGTCTTGAGCTGGATACACACTATACAACTTTTGAAGGTAGATTTCCTTTAGATTTACCTTCAACTATGTAGTGCAAGGGCCTGCCTGATTGCATACAAATTGAAAGTGTTTAGATCTGACCTCATTATATGGTTTTGGTAATTCTAAAGGAAAAAATCTAAAGAAAATTGTATAGTGTGTATTCAGCTTTAGTCTATAGGGTTCAATATTGAATTGGCCCACCGTTTGCAGCTATAACAAAGGGTGGGCCAACTTAACTTGGGCCAACTTGTGGAAGGCTGTCCACAAGGTTTAGGAGTGTGTCTATGGGAATGTTGGAATTATTGCAGAAGCGCATTTGTGAGGTTACCTCAATATTGAACCCTACGGACTAAGACTGGGATGCCATTAAAGTTCATGTGTGTGTAAAGGCAGGCGTCCCAATACTTTTGGTTATATAGTGTATATGCAGCAAAACTCTGTCTTATTACCTGGGATGTTGAAACACAAGTTGGAAAGTTTTATGTTTTGCTGTGTGTGTACTGCCCTGCCTGGCAGGGCCTAACGATACAAGGCGACTGACAAGATCACCCAAGGCAAACCAAACCGGCTACCTGTGCTACAATCATTTACTCTGTTTTCTTCAATTGCCTGTAAAGTATTATCTTCAGTCTTGGTCAGCATACAAGCCCTGATAAAGTGGGGTTCTTAGGCAGGCCATAACACTGCGCAAATTTCTTTCTTGCAACCACGGTTTGCAGGAAAGAAGTTTGCATGATTCCCCCCATCAACACAGACCATGCTGACGGAAATCCCTCCTGCCGAGCTATTGTCGGCTCTTGGCGGGAACGGGCATGGGAAGCCGTCCCCAGTGGGA